>NC_142077.1:8998333-9160000 GCF_059756535.1 Pantherophis guttatus | reverse complement strand
GCACTATGAAGCAGTATATAATTCTTAAGTACTATTCCTCCCTCCCTCCCTCCTTCCTTCCTTCCTTCCTTCTCTCCCTCACACCCTCCCTCCCTCCCTTCCTTCCTTCCCTCCCTCCCAGCGGTTAGAATGCAGTATTGCAGGCTAATTCTGCCCACTGCCAGTAGTTTGATCCTGACCAACTGGCTTAAGGTTGACTCAGCCTTCCATCCTTCCGAGGTGGGTAAAACGAGGACTCAAGATTGTTGGGGGCAAGAGGCTGACTCTGTAAAACTGCTTAGAGAGGGCTGTAAAAGCACTATGAAGCAGTATATAACTCTTAAGTACTATTCCTTCCTTCCTTCCTTCCCTCGCTCCCTCCCTCCCTCCCTCCCAGCGGTTAGAATGCAGTATTGCAGGCTAATTCTGCCCGCTGCCAGTAGTTCGATCCTGACTGACTGATTTAAGGTTGACTCAGCCTTCCATCCTTCCGAGGTGGGTAAAACGAGGACTCAAGATTGTTGGGGGCAAGAGGCTGACTCTGTAAAACCGCTTAGAGAGGACTGTAAAAGCACCGCTGAAGCAGTATATAAGCCTCAATGCTATCTCTATTGCTTTCATGGGGTTGGCTGTGTACCTAATGGCCAGGGCTTCGGACTTCTTCTTGGCCCGACTTCTTCTTGTTCTGGCCAGAGAAGATGCATCCAGTGCAGCCTGGTGACTAACCTGGGCAGGATTGGAAGCTGCGTTCCTTGGCACCCGTTCTCTTAGGCAAGCATCTTCTCTTTCTTCTCATCCATTTAGGAGGCAAGCCTTAAAAGTGAAAAGGGCGTCTGTTTTTCTTCCAGAAAACCCACCCTATTTCTGAAACGCACTTGACCTCTTGCTGTCCCTTCCCAAAACGTCCGTGTGGTCTCAGCATGCCTCCCCAAGCCCACCTGCCCAGGGATTGCTGGAAGCGGAAAGCGTTTTCTGCTTTCCATCCAGGAGCCGCTCCAGATGCCTGCAGAAGATCACGATCGATGTTAAGAGACAAATGCAGCCAGGTCTCTCCTGGCCAGGGTGGATAAAAATCAATGATTTTTTTTAAAAAAAAAATAAAAAAAATCGGATTTTTTTTATTTAAATCGGATTTTTTTTTATTTAAATCGGATTTTTTTTATTTTTATCAAATTTATTTTAATAAAAAACTTTTGGAGTAAAAATCTATCGTAAGATAGTTTTCTATTTAAGATACATAAATAGTTTATTCAGCATGAAATGGAGCTTAGTTATGTAGCAGGAGGCTGTATATTCTGCAACACTGGGACTATCGGTGAGTCAACAGTGGGTCAAAGGAGTAGCAGAGATGACAGTTGCTCTTTAAAAATTACGATTTAAATCGAGTTGATTTAAATCAAACCTTTTTACTAGGGATTTAAATCATGATTTAAATCAACTCGATTTAAATCAAATCCACCCTGCTCCTGGCCCATGGAAATCCTACTGCTCGTTGTTGTTGTTGTTGTTAGTTGCGAAGTCGTGTCCGATCCATCGCGACCCCATGGACGACGTTCCTCCAGGCTTTCCTGTCCTCTACCATCCTCTGGAGTCCATTGAAGCTCACGCCGACTGCTTCGGTGACTCCATCCAGCCACCTCATTCTCTGCCGTCCCCTTCTTCTTCTTTTGCCCTCCATCGTTCCCCAGCATTTGGCTCTCTTCTCCAGGGAGTCCTTCCTTCTCATTGGGTGGCCAAAGTGTTTGAGTTTCCTCTTCAGGATCTGGCCTTCTAAAGAGCAGTCAGTAAGGGTTGATCTCCTCTAGGACTGACCGGTTGGATGGCCTTGCAGTCCAAGGGACTCGCAGGAGTCTTCTCCAGCACCAGAGTTCAAAGGCCGCCATTCTTTGGCGCTCAGCCTTCCTTACGGTCCGACTTTCACAGCCATCCATTGCAACTGGGAAAACCATCGCCTTGACTGTATGCACTTTTGTTGGCAGGGTGATGTCTCTGCTTTTTAGTATACTGTCTAGTACCCCCTGCATTTTAGGCCAAAAGCACAGGGAGTCCTCAACTTACGACCACAATGGAGCCCAAAACATCTGTCGCTAAATGAAACATTTGTTAAGTGACTTTTTCCCCCCTTTCTTGCCACAGCTATTAAGTTGTTAAATTAGTCAAACCATTGTTAAGTGAATCCTGGCTTTCCCATTGACTTTGTTTGTCAGAAGGTCGTAAAAGGGGATCCGGTCACACACACACACACACACACACACACACACACACACAGGGACACTGCAACCATCGTAAATATGAGTCGGTTGCCAAGCGTCTGAATTTTAATCCCGGGACCATGTGGATGTTTGCAGCGGTCGTCAGTGTGAAAAAACCGGTCCTAAGTTACTTTCTCCAGTGGCCGTTGTAATTTTGAACGGTCACTAAATGAACCGTCGTAAGGCGAGGACTACCTGTAGCATCCCGCGGGCCTCGGTTCTGCTTTGGCCCCCGAAGTGGGCTAGGCCTTTCCAAGTGACCTTTGACGAACCACATGGGCCTGCGTGGATTCCAGCCGGCAGCGTGGTTGGCGGCTCCCTCACCAGATGCGCTCATCTCCCCAGCTGCAGAGCTACTTTGCCGCCTGCGAGGACGAGACTCCCGCCATCAGAAACCACGACACGGTCCTGCAGCGCCTCTGTGAACACCTGGACCACGCCCTGCTTTACGGGTAAGGGGCCTCGGCGTGGCCCTCACTCCCCACCCCCGGAGGAAGCCACGCACGGCAGGGGCTCAGGTGGATGGGTGGGTGGGTTCGTTGCTTTTACTCTGAAGAAAACCGCTCCGCGACTTTTCCTTCTCCTCGGCGCAGGCTGCAAGACCTTCCTTCGGGCTACTGGGTCTTGGTAGTCCACTTTACCCGCCGAGAAGCCATTGAACAGATTGAACTGCTGGAGCACGTGACGACCAACTTGGGGCGCAGTAAGTCTCGGCCCGTGTTCTGACCTAGGCTCCCCCAGACCACGAAGCAGACTCCTTGTCCCGACCCTTTTTTGTTAAGTGACTGTGAATTCCTCTCATTCACATCCAGCAAAAGTCTTTCAAGGGAGAATTTACAGTCACAGACCTTATCTGGCTTGGAGAGCTGCCAGGCCGATATCTTCAAAACTTGGCAAGGAGTCACGAACAAATTACACGAACTAATTGTCTCCTGCAAACTCCCCTCCCCTTTCGCTCCTCTTTTATTCCCTCTGGGAGGGGCCCTTCATTGTCCACCTGTGGCTTTACTCCTGAGTCGACCCTTGTTCTTTAGCTGTTCCCTTCGTCTGGCAACTCTGTGCATGCGCACACTGGGAACAGGCTCCAGCTGTTCATCTGCCTCACTGATGTCTGACTCCGACGGCAGCTGATAACTATCATACAGCCCTGGCCCCCTCTCTGCCTCCGATGCAGAGCCCTCATCAGAGCCTTCCCCAGACTCCAGGACTGGCCCATGTTCCTCCCCAACCTCCTCACTCTCCAAATTGGCTGCCAGTTCTGCTGGCTGGCCACAACAGTCCACGTCTCTGGCCAACCCTGGGTGGCCCATGTCACCGAATGCTCGGAGGGCACCAGAACCCATGGGGCATTTGCTCTCCCCTGAGGATCTGTGGCTTGTTTGTTAGCGAGGTTTTCACAGCTCCCAATCCTTCCAGTTAGAAGGCTGGGAACTAGATCGCTCCCCTCTTTGGGCTGATAACCGGACAAGCCCCCAGAGGAGTCGGCCTGACTCCCGAGGGGGTACCGAGGCACCTCTTGCTACCCGCCACCTGGGGCTTTGGGCATCAGAGGTGCAGCTTCCACCTGGACTGCCGTTGAGAAGGGGCCCGGCTAGAGCAGCTCAGGGCGGCCTTCCTTCGGGTGGGTTCCTGACAACCAGCAGGTCCTGCAAAGCAGTCTCTCCCTCTTGCAGGCCGGGCGTGGCTGTACCTGGCCTTGAACGAGAACTCTCTGGAGAGCTACCTCCGCCTCTTCCAGGAGAACCTGCCCCTGTTGCATAAGCATTATGTCAAGTGAGTCTGCTCTGGGCAGTTGGGCTGGCACCGTGGGAAGCGGAGGGGGAGGGAAAGCATCTCTCTCTTTCACACACGCGCACACAAACACACACAAGACGTTTGCTGCTTTTCCTTCAAAACCGCTGTTCCAACGGGGGTGTCCCTAGCCACGCTGAATGCTTCGTAAGACACACAAGTACAAGGAGGGGAAGTCCTGCTTTTCACAGCTGCCCTTCCTTTTCGGTTGCCTCTTCCCAAATTAACGCTGTTGGGGCTTCCTCACACTCTTCAAGGAGTTTGAAGCAGGGGTGGGCTTCAAAAATTTTAGCAAGGGGTTCTCTGGGTTGCCGGGTGGGCGTGGACTGGTTGGCTACCTGCACCATGGCTGGGAGGATGGGATTTTTGCCCTCCCTGGGCTCCGGAGGTTTTTCTCGAGCCTCCGGGAGGGTGAAAACGGCCTCCCCCTGCATCCAAAACGGGCCGTGTGGGGACTCCGGGGAGGGGTGGGGTGGGTGGTGCCATCCAGGAGTGAGATTTGGGGGTTCTCTAAACTGCACAGAATCTTAGCTAGAGGTTCTCCCGAACCCCTGCGAACCCCCAGCAGCCCCACCCCTGTTTTAAAGGCAACAGTTAGTTCTGACTTGGTGCATCAGTCGGGACTCGAGGATTTAGCGTTGCAGAAGTACTTCTGCCTCCAGGGTGTGAGCGGGGGTCCCTTTGGACCGAGCACCCCTCGGATGGGAGGGCCTCTTCCCAGCCAGTGGGGCAACAGATTGGGAGGAGCAATTCTGGGTTGTTGACTTTGCCAGGAGGGTCCTGGGTGAATCCTGAGTTCCGTCTTTTTCCATCCCACAGAAACGCCTTGGTCTGCAGCCACGACCACTTGACCCTCTTCCTCACCCTGGTGGCCGGCCTGGAGTTTATCCGATTTGACCTGGACCTGGTGAGCCGACTTCCGGCCTCCTAGAGCAACCAGCTTTCAGTTTCCTCCTCCCATTGGGCTGGGGCACATCCCACCCCTGCCTTCCGGTGCTGGGTCTTCCAATGGATTTCCCTGTTACGTCCGAAGGCGGCTGCTTTTTTTTTTTTTTTTTTTAAATTCTTCCCAGCCAATGGGCAAACTTCCTGAAGCAAAGAATGGAGGGGAAAGGGAGTTTCTTTTTCTTTCTTTTTTTTTTTTTTAATTTGATTTATATGCCGCCCTTCTCCGGAGACTCAGGGCGGCTTACAAGGCGCTAAGCAATAGCCTTCATCCTTTTGTATATTTATACAAAGTCAGCTTATTGCCCCCACAATCTGGGTCCTCATTTCACCTACCTTAGAAAGGATGGAAGGCTGAGTCAACCTTGAGCCTTGGAGAGATTCGAACCAGCAGTAAATTGCAGGCAGCTGTCTTAATAACAGGGTGCTTAGACCACTGTAGTACCAAGGCTCTCTTGGTGGGCGAGCAGCAATTCCACCTCAAGCTCTCCTGCTTTTCCAGGATGCCCCTTACCTGGACTTGGCCCCATATATGCCAGATTACTACAAGCCCCAGTACCTGCTGGACTTCGAGGACCGCCTGCCCAGCTCCGTCCACGGGTCGGACAGCCTCTCCCTCAACTCCTTCAACTCGGTGACGTCCACCAACCTGGAGTGGGATGACAGCGCCATCGCCCCCTCCAGTGAGGGTAAGGGGCTGGGTGGGTGGGCAGGAGCCCCGGGAGCCCGTGGAACGGAGGGGCTGGATGGGGCTGGGTTCTTCTTTGGCCGGAGGAACAGGCCCTGTCAAGCTGCAAACTCCACCTCCAGTATCTCCAGTTCAAAGCCCCACAGGCAATTGGGGGGCAGGCCCGCGGGTGCTGAGCAACTCTTGGTCCCCTGTGTGGCGGGCCAGTATTTTGAGGTGCTCCTGAGCTTGCCTCCCTTGATCCATACAATCAGCGTGATTTTTGACCATCCGCAAGGGACGCTCGGCCTGAATCGTCCCTGCCCTTCCCAGCCGCAGTTTGGGAAAGCCCTTCGCTGACACCGCTCTGCGCTCAAAGGGAAAGCAAGCACAGCCACAAAGAGAAAGGCCTCACCTGCACCTTCCCAATAATAAGGTAAAGGTTCCCCTCGCACATGCGTGCTAGTTGTTCCTGACTCTAGGGGGCGGTGCTCATCTCCGTTTCAAAGCCAGAAGAGCCAGCGCTGTCCGAAGACGTCTCTGTGGTCATGTGGCCGGCATGACTCAACGCCAAAGGCGCACGGAACGCTGTTCCCTTCCCACCAAAGGTGGTCCCTGTTTTTCTACTTGCATTTTTTACCTGGTTTCGAACTTCTAGGTTGGCACAAGCTGGGACAAATCACGGGAGTTTAACCCGTTATGTGGCGCCAGGGATTCGAACCGCTGAACTGCCGACCCTTTGATCGACAAGCTCAGCGTCTTAGCCACAGAGCCATTGTGTCCTCTGTAAAAAATAAAAAAAGAAAGCACGTAAAAAATGCAAGTAGAAAAATAGGGAAGGTAACAGCGTTCCGTGCGTCTTTGACATTGAGTCATGCCGGCCACATGACCACGGAGACGCCTTCGGACAGTGCTGGCTCTTCGGCTTTGAAACAGAGATGAGCACCGCCCCCTAGAGTCAGGAACGACTAGCATGCATGTGCAAGGGGAACATTTACCTTTACCTTCCCAATAATTACCTTTTTTTTTTCCTTTAAACTTCCGAGATATCGTGGTCCCTGAGCAGGATCCGTAACTGAGCCCAGTCCTGCAGCCTGAGCTGAGAGAGGGTCCCCGCCCTGCCCTTGCCCTGCTCCGTTCCCCCCCTCCCCCACTTCCCCCATCAATCATGATTGCCCGAGAGGATATTCCATATCTCTGTCCCACCTCTCTCCCCTCCCTCCCCCTCCCTTCCACCGGATTCCTTTCATTTCTAACCCTCCTTTTTATCCCTCGTTTTATAGATTATGATTTTGGAGAAGTCTTTCCAGCAGTGCCGTCCATCCCTACCACAGCCTGGGAAGGTGGGACCAGCTCGCCTGGTTTTCCAGTTCCCTCCCCTTCCCCTTCCCCTCCGCCGCCCCCTCTTGCCCCAGAGCTTCCCGCATGCTGGGTTGCAGGTCTCTTTAACACCGGGCCGGTGCCTGAGGGGCCCAGCAGCCAGATCACCAGGTTCTTCGGTGGTGGGCTCTTGCCAGCTTTAATAATAATAATAATAACTTTATTGTCATTGTACATTGGCTCCTCAGCCCAGGGCATCTGCTGCCCACCTCCTACAGTTCTGTGGCTTCCATCTCCCAGCATGAACCATCAGTCTCTTTCTGGTTTGCACATTAACAAGCTTCCGAAAAGCGCTTCTGTGTCGGTGCCAGCGGGTCTCCTCCTAACCTCTTTCTCTCGCCTGTCAGTGCATGGGGCGGCGGAGGGAAGGGGTTCTGGGGAAACGGACGTTAAGCCACCTGATTTCGCGGCCACAGATGCTTCTGCCAGCAGCCTCTCTTTTCCCCCAGCAGGGTCCTGCTAGCGATGGTGGCAGCTGCAGCGGCCCCTTTCTCTGTCCTTGCCTCCCTCAGCTCTTGCCCTGCTGTGCCCCTTAAGACGGAGGGCGGGAGGGCTCCGGGGCTCCTAACTCGGCTGCTGCTCCTCCTTTCGCTCTTGAGTAACTTCCTGCTCCCTCGGCCTGCGAACTAGGAGACGCAGCAACCAAATGAAAGGGGTGGAAACGGGTGAAATGTAAAAATTGTTATTACCGGTTCTGTGGGCGTGGCTTGGTGGTGGTGGGGGGTAATGTGACTGGGTGGGCGTGGCCAACTTTTTTTATTATTATTATTTTTAACTTTTCAAAGCATTTTTTCTGCAAATGCAAAAAAATGCGTTGAAAAGCTTCTGCCGATCAGGAACACACTGGGATCTCAGAGGGTTTTCAAAGCATTTTTTTCTGCAACCTCTTCCGGGGAAGAAGTGGTTAAAAAAATGCTTTGAAAAGTCTCTCTGAAGATCAGGCAACTCCAGCTGGGATCGTCAGAGAGACTTTTAAAGCATTTTTTTCTGCAACCTCCTCCGGGGAAGCGGTTGCAGAAAAAAATGCTTTGAAAACCTTCTGAGATCCCAGCTGAGCCGCGTGATCATCAGAGGCTTTTTTTTTTTTTTTACTTTTAAAAGCATTTTTCCGGCGGAAGAAGTTGTAGAAAAAATGCTTTTAAAAGTTAAAAAAAAAAAGCCTCTGATGATCGTGCGGCTCAGCTGGGCATGGGGGGGGGGGGCGCAGGGATTTTTGCTACCGGTTCTCCGAACCATCCGCTGCCATCGCTACTGGATCAGGTGATCCGGTCCGAACCGGGAGCATTTCACCCCTGGGTGGAAAGTTAAACTGCTTGTCCCAAAGGTGTTTTTTTTTTCTTTTTTCTTTTTTGCCTTTGTTTTGTTTTTATTTGGGTATCCGGCCTACGCGGGATACTGGGTTCCACTTGGTGACCCCTGGGGCGCAAGCCCCCACGGCAAATGGTACCCACCCAGGCCGAAGCTATGCCTCGACCTGCGCCATTTCGGACGGGGCCCCTTTCGGAGCCCTGCCCTGGACAAATCCTGGGCCACCACTGACGGTGTCTTGAGGGGTCCAATCCTGGAAGGTGGCGCCACATCTGTCATCAAACCCCCCTCCCTCAAAGCAGCTTTGGGCAGCGGGGATGATAGTTGCGGCGTCGACATCCCCACCAAGCCAGGATCCGACCTGCCGATTTCTCGGCAGCCGTCTCGTTACCACCCCACGAGGCAGAACCTTTCGGTACGGCCTCCGGCGGGCGGTAACACCAGTTAGGGGGCCCTCCGAGGGCAAGACGTTAGTCCCCCGGATTAGATGGGCTGGAAAGCGTCTCTATCCGCAGTGACCTGTTCCTCATCGGTGCTTTTTTCGAGCGGCCACTGGACTCCGTTGGTTTTTCTTCGAAGACGTTTCGCGACTCGCCCAAGAAGCTTCTTCAGCTCTTCTTTGGGACAACCAGAACCTGGGATGATCTCCATAGACACTTCAACCGGTGGTGTCGTCAACCAAGCAATTCTTGGTTGAAGGCAGGCTTTCAGGTGGAGAGAGAGAGAATTTTGAAACGGAGTCACTGAAGAATTAGAGTCTGCCTCTTGACTCCCGTCCCACCCCACCGGTCCGCTTCCCCACTTGTAAAACTGATCAAGATGCACCGTCCCATTTCTGGTCTGCCTTCGGTGGCTCCTGAGGTGGGCAGGGCTACATCAGGGGGCTCTCGTGGGTTCAGCAAAGATCAGGACACCACCACCTCCCGGTGGGTCTGGGCGGTGGGACGTCGTCCTCTTCTTCTTGCGTTGCCGGTGGAGCAAAGGTGCCAAGATGTCACTGTGTGTGAAATCAGGGTAACATTCCCAGCCCAGTAGCTGTTAAGGTGCAGCTCTGTGCGGGCCGCAAGGATTGTAGGAGTCAGGATTCTGTGGACCGAAGGAACTGTTCTTCCTTCTCCCTCTGCCAGCTGTGAGAGTCCTTGAATTTCTTGAGCAAAGTGTGCGAAAGAGTGGTGCATGCGACACATCTTCTGAATGGGGACCCAGCTGACCCTTCCCTTCCCTTCCCTTCCCTTGCCTTCTTGTTCCCTTCCCCTTCCTTCCCTTCCTTCCTTCCCCTTCCTTCCCTTCCTTCCTTCCTCCCTCCCTTCTTCCTTCCCTCCCTCCCTTTCCTTCCTTTCCTTCCCTCCCTCCCTCCCCTTTCTTTCCTTCCTTCCTTCCTTCCTTCCCTCCCTCCCTCCTTTTCCTTCCCTTCCCTTCCCTTCTTGTTCCCTTCCCCTTCCTTTCCTTCCCTCCTTCCCCTTCCTTCCTTCCTCCCTTCCTTCCCTCCCGCCCTCCCTCCCTTTCCTTCCTTCCTTCCCTCTCTCCCTCCCCTTTCCTTCCTTCCCTCCCTCCCTTTCCTTCCTTCCCTCCCTCCCTTTCCTTCCTTCCTTCCCTCCCGCCCTTCCCTTCTTGTTCCCTTCCCCTCCCTCCCTTTCCTTCCTTCCCTCCCTTCCCTTCCCTTCTTGTTCCCTTCCCCTTCCTTTCCTTCCTTCCTTCCTTCCTTCCTTCCTTCCCTCCCTCCCTCCCCTTTCCTTCCTTCCTTCCCTCCCTCCCTCCCTCCCTTTCCTTCCCTTCCCTTCTTGTTCCCTTTCCCTCCTTCCCTCCCTCCCTTCCTTCCCTTCCCTTCCCTTCCCTTCTTGTTCCCTTCACCTTCATTTCCTTCCTTCCTTCCTTCCTTCCTCCCTTCCTTCCTTCCTTCCCTCCCTTCTTCCTTCCCTCCCTCCCTTTCCTTCCTTTCCTTCCTTTCCTTCCCTCCCTCCCTCCCCTTTCTTTCCTTCCTTCCTTCCTTCCTTCCCTCCCTCCCTCCTTTTCCTTCCCTTCCCTTCCCTTCTTGTTCCCTTCCTCTTCCTTTCCTTCCCTCCTTCCCCTTCCTTCCTTCCTTCCTTCCTTCCCTCCCGCCCTCCCTCCCTTTCCTTCCTTCCCTCCCTCCCTTTCCTTCCTTCCTTCCCTCCCTCCCGCCCTTCCCTTCCCTTCTTGTTCCCTTCCCCTCCCTCCCTCCCTTTCCTTCCTTCCTTCCTTCCCTCCCTTCCCTTCCCTTCTTGTTCCCTTCCCCTTCCTTTCCTTCCTTCCTTCCTTCCTTCCTTCCTTCCTTCCTTCCTTCCTTCCTTCCTTCCTTCCTTCCTTCCTTCCCTCCCTTTCCTTCCCTTCCCTTCCCTCCCTCCCTCCCTCCCTCCCTCCCTTTCCTTCCCTTCCCTTCTTGTTCCCTTTCCCTCCCTCCCTCCCTTTCCTTCCTTCCTTCCCTCCCTCCCTTCCTTCCCTTCCCTTCTTGTTCCCTTCACCTTCATTTCCTTCCTTCCTTCCTTCCTTCCTTCCTTCCTTCCTTCCTTCCTTCCTTCCTTCCTTCCTTCCTTCCTTCCTTCCTTCCTTCCAGAAGGAGACCTGACCGATACGCTCAGCTGTCCACGTTCCGTGGCCTCCGAGTTGAACAGCTGCCGGGCTTCAGCCAAGAGCCCCACCCAGCGCTACAATCCTTTCGACGGGAAGGCGGAAGGGCCGTCGTCCGCCGAGAGCACCCCAGTGCACGCTGCCTCGCTGAAGGCCGACCTCATGCCCGAAGGCACCGATCAGTCTGAGGGCTGCACGGAGCTGGAGGTCATCAGGTTGGTACAGGGAAGGAGACATCCCCTGATTGCTTGGCCCCACCTGGCTCTTGCCTCTGCCCGCGGCTCTTGTGGACCACTCCTTTCCTGCTGTGGGAGGTGTGCCAGGAATTGTTTCCCTGGGACTGGGCATCCGGGAGCCCACCTTTGCTTGCGGGCACTGAAGCGGAGGGCCGAAGCAGCCTGCCTGCCTTTGGAGTTGCAAGAAGTCTGGGCTCAATGGCCTCGTGGGCCCCGTCCAGCTTGAGACGTCCACCTGTCCTTGAGCCCCGAACAAGCCTGCTGGCTGCCCGGCTTGCGGCTATTCCCCGGTGTGCCACAGCTAGAGAACTCACTTGCCCCTCCCCCCCACTCTTGACAGGCTGGCTAAAAAGAAGAAAACGGTCAAGAAGAAGAAAGTGAAATCGGAGGAGGCCACTGTCCCCTCCCTCCCTGTTCCTCCTGCTGGGGACCAGGCTGCGGGCAAGGAGGCCGGGCGGCTATGGGCCACCCCAGAGTCCGACCTTACAGTCAGCACTGAGGCGCCAGCCCTCTGCCAACTGGGGCTCCGGATCCCTGAAATGAAGGACACGGCCATGGAGCGGGTGGGGCAGGCCCTCAGCAAGGTGATTGACTCGCTGGACGCGACCGACGGATGGAGCCGCCCCCTGGAGCCCCCGGACCAGTCCTTTCGGACCGACTTGCCAGGGGACCCCCCTTCGGAAGGGCCATCCCTTGGCGGCTTTGGTCAGGGTCTGCCGGCCCACATGGACTTCTACCGCTTTACCGTTGAGAGTCCAAACACTCCTGCAACAGGTGGTGGCCACCATGACTCTGCAGGGAATGGTCAACCGCCACATGTTCCTGGTGGCCCTGAAGCTCCTGGACAAGAGGAGGAAGAAGGAGGAGGAGGAGGAGAGGGGGAGGCTGCTGGGCCAGCCGTAGCCAGCTCGCCGGGAGGAGAAGCAGTGGAGATAGCCAGCGCGGCGGCCCTTAGCAGGCTGAAGGAGGATCGGGCGAGCCCTTCCCCGAGCAGCGCCGAGGACTCCGGGGTGGAGGAGGGGCAGGGCAGTCCGTCGGAGGCTGCCCATCCCTCAGAGTTCAGGTAAGGGCTGGTCCCTCCCTTTGGCCAAGGTCCTCCACCTGAGAGATCAATACTCTTCCAAGGTGAGGGGGGGGGAGGGAATCACAGCCTATGTCAGGGTTCCAAGTAATACATCCAAACTCTGAGGCAGGGGAATGCCTCAAAGAATAGCTTTATTGGAAATATATTGGCACATATCTGGTGAAAACCAACTCTGAAGGGCCCCTTGGTTTTCACCTAATTAAAAGGAAAAGGTTTTCCCTCAACCTTGGTAGTACAGTGGTTTAAGGCACCCTGTTACTAAGCTGGTTATTAACACAGCTGCCTGCAATTTACTGCTGGTTCGAATCTCGCCAAGGCTCAAGGTCGACTCAGCCTTCCATCCTTTCTAAGGTAGGTGAAATGAGGACCCAGTTTGTGGGGGCAATAAGCTGACTTTGTATAAATATACAAAAGGATGAAGGCTATTGCTGAGCACATTGTAAGCCGCCCTGAGTCTTCGGAGAAGGGCGGCATATAAATCAAATTTAAAAAACAAAACAAAAACCCAGGCAATCAGTCACACGGCCCAATCACGGCGGCATCCGCTGGTCTGGTGACATCACTCCTCCTCCTCCTCCTCTCAGCCAGGTGTGAGAATGTCCTTGGTTCCCAGGAGAAAGTCTTGAGAAAGTATTTTCTTTTGACGGCACAAGCCCAGCTATCTCTAATCCCCCCACCCTCGCTCCAGTGTGGCAACACTGAAGCTCCAAGATGGCTTCGCCCAGGTCAGCTTCAGGGTTGACAGCCTGCTTCCAGCATCCAGTTGGCAGCAAAGGTTGGGACTCGGCACTATTGCGGCGGCATCTTGCTCAGCGTGTGCCGAGAAACTGTCAGGAAGGCTTTTCAGGGCAATTCTACCAGCTAACATCACTGGCGGTAGCATCATCGGTCTAATACCAATGATGTAGCCTATGAGCCTCGGTGGCGCAGTGGTTAGAATGGAGTACTGCAGGCTACTTCTGCTGACTGCCGGCTGACTGCAGTTTGGCAGTTCGACTCTCACCAGGCTCCAGGTTGATTCAGCCTTCTGTCCTTCCGAGGTTGGTAAAATGAGGACCCAGATTGTTGGGGGGGTAGTATGTTGACTTTGTAAACTGCTTAGAGAGGGCTGTAAAGCAGTGTGAACCGGTATATAAGTCTAAGTGCTTATGCTATTGCTACTTGGGGTAATGAAACGTCTGCCAGAAAACCACCAAGCTTAAAAGGTAAAGGTTCCCCTCGCACAGATGTGCTAGTCATTCCTGACTCTAGGGGGCGGTGCTCATTTCGTTTCAAAGCCGAAGAGCCAGCGCTGTCCAAAGACGTCTCCGTGGTCATGTGGCCGGCATGACTCAACGCCAAAGGTGCACGGAACGCTGTTCCCTTCCCACCAAAGGTGGTCCCTATTTTTCTACTTGCATTTTTTTTTTAATATTTAATATATTTAATATTTATTAAATTTTTATATCACCATTCTCCCGAAGGACTCAGGGCAGTGAACAGCCAGGATTAAAATACATACAGTGTGAAAATTAAAATAATTTAAAAAATAATTAAATCCATTTGGCTTCCCAATGTTAAAACCCCTTACCCATAAAATTAATCAATTAAAATCTTAAGCCAGCCCGGCTCGCTGAAGCAAGAAAGTCTTCAGAGCCCGGCGGAAAGTACGGAGGTCTGGGATCAGTCGTATCCCTGGGGGTAGCTCGTTCCAGAGGGCGGGTGCCCCCACAGAGAAGACTCCCCCCCCCTGGGGGTCGCCAGTCGACATTGCTTGACCGACGGCACCCTGAGGAGACCCTCTCTATGGGAGCGTATTGGCCGGTGGGAGGTTATCGGTGGCAGAAGGTGGTCTCGTAGATATCCAGGCCCTAAGCCATGGAGCGCTTTAAAGGTGAGAACCAAAACCTTGAAGTGTACCCGGAAGACCACCGTAAGCTGGGACAAGTCACGGGAGCTCACCCCGTTACGCGGCACTAGGGATTCGAACCGCTGAACTGCCGACCTTTCGATTGACAAGCTCAGCGTCTTAGCCACTGAGCCACCGAGCTTAGAGAGCACCAAAGACCCCCTGATTTCAACCTTGAACTACCAATATTCTCCTTTATTACTCCTTGTGTTTCGTGAACGTCGTAAAGGGACATCCAAAATTGACCCTGTATTGCTTTCTCCTTCCCGGTGATTCCTTCAGTTCCGTGTCTTCTTCCTTGGAGAAAGCCACCTCACGATGGGGGGGTGAAGGAGGGCAGGGGGCCGGCCAGCTCTCCCTCCTGACCCTCGGCTCGGCCTTCTCTTCCCCCGCAGGGTAGACAACAACCACTTGCTTCTCTTGATGATCCACGTCTTTCGCGAGAACGAGGAGCAGCTCTTCCGGGTAGGTTCGATGGCCGAGAAGGGAGCCCTCTTGCGAACGTGTTTCCCTATCTCCTCTGCCCCTCTCTCCTTCAGAAGAGTGCCAGACCTCTTCAGATCTAAGGAGAAGCTCTTCTCGCATCCCTCTCTCAGTAACGGAGGCCTCTCTCTCCCGAACAGATGATCCGGATGAGCACAGGGCACATGGAAGGGAATCTCCAGCTCCTTTACCTGCTCCTGACTGACTGTTATATGTACCTCATCCGAAAAGGTAAACCCCTGTGGAAGTGCTGTTGGTGGCCGCCTGCCTCTGAGCACCGCCCTGGGCCCCTTGGCTGTGCAGCTGACTCCATGCACTCTTTCTTCCATCCCCAGGAGCTGCCGAGAAGCCTTACATGGTGGAGGAGGCTGTGTCCTATAATGAGCTGGACTACATCTCTGTGAGTTGCGGAGGGCTGGTGGGCGGGTGAGGGGGCACACAGGGCCATCCCTCCAGAAGGCTGCTTCCCAGGGACAGTATTCGCTTACCTTTGCTACCGGTTCGCAAATGTGAGCCCACCACCGTGCATGCCTTCCGCGAATGCGCAGAGTGTCCAAAATGTGGATAAATGGGACGTGATTACGTCCGGGCAGATGGGTGGAGCCTCCCGCAGCCGCCACTACCGGTTTTCCCGAACCGGATAAAACCAGCTGAATACCACCACTGCTTCTTCCCCAAGCAAGATCAGCGGCCTTAAATTCCCGGGCCTGGAGGGAGGGGCGGCCCCCTTGCCCCTATCTTGGCAGGGGCTGAGCCTTCCCCTCCCAGAGGCCAAGGGGTTAGGGTCCCTTCCCAATGGCCTTTTGTTTTTTTTCCGGCAGGTGGGTCTGGATCAGCAAACGGTGACTTTGGTTTGTACCAATCGTCGGAAGCAGTTCCTGCTGGACACGGCGGACGCTACCCTGACTGAGTAAGGGCTGTGTGGGCCTCGCCTCCCCCGGTAACAGCTTCTGGGATGGCGAGGGATGCCGCCCGGAGAATGCCGACTAGTATGCCGTTGTGGCATAGTGGTTAGAGTGCAGTATTGCAGGCTACTTCTGCTGCCTGCCGGCTGCCTGCAATTTGGCAGTTCGAATCTCACCAGGCTCAAGGTTGACTCAGCCTTCTGTCCTTCCGAGGTGGGTCAAATGAGGACCCAGATTGTTGGAGGAAATAGGCTGACTCTGTAAACCACTTAGAGAGGGCTGCAAAGCACTGTGAAGCGGTATATAAGTCTTAAGTGCTATAGATAGGTAGGTAGAGATAGAGATAGAGATGATAGAGATAGAGATAGAGATAGAGATAGATGAGCAGGCTACTTCTGCTGCCTGCCGGCTGCCTGCAATTTTGCAGTTCGAATCTCACCAGGCTCAAGGTTGACTCAGCCATCCAGTCCTTCCGAGGTGGGATAAAATGAGGACCCAAATTGTTGGGGGCAATAGGCTGATTCTGCAAAACGGCTTAAAGAGGGCTGCGAAGCACTGTGAAGCGGTATAGAAGTCTAAGTGCTATTACTATTTATTTAGAAAAAATTATATTGCCGACTACTTGCACATGGTGACTCAAGGCGTTTTACAAGGATATAAAAACACCACATAAAAGAAATAAAAAGAATAAAAAGGACAATAATAAAATAACAACACACCCCAACAACAAGTAGTGTTGTTCTTTGTAGGGGGGAATAATTTTCATAATTGGGTGTCTCTCCCCTTCAATTAATGCGGTCACTTCCTCTCTCTTTTAGTAAACCCTTTGCTCAATCCAGCCTCCCTCTCCTTTGGTAGTGGTGGGGAGCCCTAATTCCCCTCTCCCTGCAGGTTCTTCCTGGCCTGCCTGAAGTCCGCCATGATCAAAGGCTGCCGCGAGCCGCCGTACCCCAGTATCCTGACCGACGCCACCATGGAGAAACTCGCGCTGGCCAAATTTGTGGCTCAGGAATCCAAGCGGGAGGTGCGTCTTTCTCCTGCCCTTCCTCCCTTCGAAGCTCACAAGAAATCTACGTGCCGTAGCCACCCCAGGCAGCCTTCCCTCTGAGGGATGCACCAGCCGGGTCTCCATTCGGGATGGGGAGGTGGGGGCAAAGGCCAAGCCGGGGGGGTTTTGGGACGGGGGCTCCTTTTGGGGGCTCAGGGCCTGGCTAAGCAGTTGACTGGCTTTGGCAGATCTCGGAAGTGGTGGTCCACTTCTATGGCCTCGTTCACTGGGAAGACCCCACGGACGACAACCCCGGCCCACCTTCGTCTCACTACGTGTCCACCGAAAACTGCATCGTCAAGGAAGGTGTGCTGAATTACAAGGCAGGAACCAATTACCTGGGCAAGGAAGTCTGGAAGCCCTGCTTTGTGGTCCTCAGGTGAGGAGGATATGGTCGGGGCCCGAAGGAAGGTTGGCTGAACTCCGGTTCCTTTAAAAAAAAAAATATTATTATTGAAGACATACTTAAAGTAAAAACCGTAAGAGAAAACATAACAAAAACAACAACCCCCCACGGAGAGGGTTCGCAACTTAGGCGTCCTCTTGGACTCACGGCTGTCTTTAGAAGAACACTTGACGGCTGTGGCCGGGAGGTCTTTTTATTAGATTCGCCTGATTCGCCAGTTGCGTCCCTTTCTGGATCGGGACTCGTTAAAAACGGTCACTCATGCCCTCGTCACTTCACGCCTGGACTACTGTAATGCTCTCTACATGGGGCTCCCCTTGAGGAGCACCCGGAGGCTCCAGCTGGTTCAGAATGCGGCCGCGCGGGTAGTTATGGGAGCAGCATGGCGCTCCCATGTGGCTCCCCTCCTGCGCGAGCTGCACTGGCTCCCTGTGGTCTTCCGGGTGCGCTTCAAGGTCTTAGTTACCACCTTTAGAGCGCTCCATGGCTTAGGACCGGGGTACTTACGAGACCGCCTTCTGCCACCAATAGCCTCTCACCGCCCAGTACGCTCCCATAGAGAGGGGCTTCTCAGGTGCCGTCAGCCAAACAATGTCGACTGGCGGCCCCCAGGGGGAGAGCCTTTTCTGTGGGGGCACCCACCATCTGGAACGAGCTCCCCCCAGAGATACAGAAGATTCCGGATCTGCGCACTTTCCGCCGTGCCCTCAAAACATTCCTGTTTCAGCAGGCCGGCCTGGCCTAACTTTCCCTTTATATTGCTTTTTGATTTTATTTTAAACTGGGATGTCTTGAATTATCTAGGACCAGAATGTTTAGTATATTTTAATTGGTTTTTTTATTATTAACGTTTGTATTACATGTATTTTTATCGTTCGCTGTTCACCGCCCTGAGTCCCTTAGGAATAGAGTGGTATATAAATTAAATAAATAAATAAATAAATAAATAAATAATAAAAAGAAATGGTAACTAGCGAAGAAGAAATAGGAAAGATATGCCTACCTCAGAGTTTTGTTTTCTGTGGAATGATAATGAGCCTCATTCCAACTGTCTCTGGTCCCTTCCCAGCTTGTAGAATTTGATCACTTGATTGCAAAGATTGCAGAAGTTCGTCCTTGAAAGGTTTATAGAAAGAGATTAGTAAACCAGTCTCCGATCCAGGCGCTTTCCCGATTTTGACCTTTTTAACAGCTTTACCAACGTGTTCAGAGAGATCTGTTCATTAAGCGTTTCTGTTTTTCTGCGATCTTTGGTAAATTTTGCTTCCTTACAAGTAGGCATTCATCAGCCTTTTGGCCAGGATGATTGTTGTATAATTTAGAGTAACATTGCTGAAATGTGGTGTTTTTTTTGCATCTTGATCAAATGTTACGGTATTTCCAACAAGTGGTTTTGACATCTTTAAAGTCAGCTAATTTTACCTTCATTTCTTTTGCTCTCAGCAAGACAACTGCTGTTTTAAGAATTTAATATGCAGTGAAATGATTTTTTTGGAGAGTTTCTTTACCGCTTTATAAAAGCCTAGTTAGGACCACACCTGGAATACTGCAACCAATTTTGGTCACCGTACTATGAAACAGATGTTGAGACCTTGGAAAAAGTTCAGAGAAGAGCAACGAAGGTGATCAAAGGCCTGGAGACTAAAACGTAGGAAGAATGGCTGCAGGATTTGGGTTTGGCTAGTCTAGAGAAAAGAATTAGGGGGGACATTATTATAGCAGTATTCCAGTATTTGAGGGGCTGCCACAAAGAAGACGGGGTCAAATTATTCTCCAAAGCACCAGAGGGCAGGACAAGAAACAGTGAATAGAAACTAATCAAAGAAAGAAAAAACTTGGAATTAAGGAGAAACGTCCTAACAGGGAGGACAATTAGCCAGTGGAACAGCTTGCCTCCAGAAGTTGTGGGCGCTCCATCATTGGGGGTTTTTAAGAAGAAACTAGACAGCCACTTCTCTGAAATAGTATAGGTTGTCCTGCTTGAGCAGAGGGCTGGACTAGAAGACCTCCAAGGTCCCTTCTAGATTCGATTCTGTTCCATTCCATTCCATTCCATTCCATTCCACGCTATTCCGTATTTTCTATTCTGTTCTGTTCCGTTCCATATTTTCTTTTCTATTCTATTCTATTCCATTCTATTCCGTATTTTCTATTCTGTCCTATCCTATCCTAATCTATTCTATTCCGTATTTTCTATTCTATCTGTTCGGTTCCATTCCATTCCATTCCATATTTTCATTCTATTCCATTCCATTCCGTATTTTCTATCCTATCCTATCCTGTCCTGTCCTGTCCTGTCCTGTCCTGTCCTGTCCTGTCCTGTCCTGTCCTGTCCTGTCCCGTCCCGTCCCGTCCCGTCCCGTCCCGTCCCGTCCCGTCCTATTCCGTATTCTATTCTATTCTATTCTATTCTATTCTATTCTATTCTATTCTATTCTATTCTATTCTATTCTATTCTATTCTATTTATTCCATTCCATTCCATTCCACTCCACTCCACTCCACTCCACTCCACTCTCCACTCCTATTCCATTCCATTCCGTATTTTCTGTTCTATTCTATTCTATTCTATTCTATTCTATTCTATTCTATTCTATTTATTCCATTCCATTCCACTCCACTCCACTCCACTCCACTCCACACTCCACTCCTATTCCATTCCATTCCGTATTTTCTATTCTATTCTATTCTATTCTATTCTATTCTATTCTATTCTATTCTATTCTATTCTATTCTATTCTATTCTATTCTATTCTCACCTATGTCTTGTGTTTTTTTGAGTTTGCTGTTCTGCTATATGAAAAGCCTCCTTTGTAGAAGTTACAGTTGCATCCCAAACCGTCCTCATATCTGTACCTTTGTCGTGTAATATTTCTGGAGTGATACCCTTTTCTGTCGGTTGCTCTAACAAACGACTTCCTTCGCCTTGGTTTGTAGCTTTTCTGACGGTCACCATCTTTTCAGTGTATAACCCCAGAGTTAACTTTGGGCTGGATTCTGGTTCTTGGTGACAGCATAAAGGGGGGGGGGCGCTGTCCTGCCCTCTGAGAGGACAGAGAGAGCATTTAATTTGCATACTCGTATGCTAATTCAAACTTCCCCTGCTTTGAACTGTTGAGGGGCCCTTTCCCAGCAGCTGTTTCTGTCTTCCCTCCGCAGCAACGGCATCTTGTACCAGTACCCAGACCGGACAGACATCACTCCGCTGCTGTCTGTGAATATGGGGTGAGTCCCAAATGGGGCAGGCTCCCAGGGCCTCTCCCCCACCCACCCCCCGACGCTGACTCCTCTGTCTCATTTACCGCAAACTCTGTCCCTTGCAGGGGGGAGCAGTGTGGCGGGTGCCGAAGATCAAGTGCAACGGATCGGCCCCACTCCTTCCAGGTCATTTTGACCGAGCGTCCTTCCCTGGAGCTGAGCGCAGAAAACGAAGAGGAGATGGCCGACTGGATGCAATACTTATGCCAGGCGGTCTCCCAAGGGGTAAGGTCCTCCTTGGGATTGGGGCCACGGGGGAAGGTGGGGGTCCCTGCAGCTCCTGTGCTGCCTGGTGATCGGAAGGGAGGGCAGAAGCAAGGCCCTTTCGCCCTCAGGAGCTCCAAAGGTTGTTTGGCCCTCCTTCCCACCCAGGTCATCCCCCAGGGCGTGGCCCCTGCACCCTGCGTCCCCTGCTGCCTGGTGGTGACGGAGCAGAAACTGTTCACCTGCCACGAGGACTGCCAGACCAGCTTCTTCCGCTCACTGGCCACTGCTGAGCTGGCGGAGGTGGCTTCCGTCTCTACGGAGCCCAGTCGGGAATATTGTCTCCTGGTGAGTCTTCAGGAGGAGGAGGAAGAGGCAGCATATTCCTTGTGCTCTTGGAGCTCCCTTAGGACAGCTTGTTAAGTGAGGCTCTCAGCCAGGAGTGAAATCCAGCAGGTTCTGATAGGTTCTGGCGAACCCGTAGCGGAAATTTTGAGCAGTTCGGAGAACTGGCAAATATCACCTCTGGCTGACCCCAGAGTGCAGTGGGAATGGGGATTTTGCAATATCCTTCCCCTGGAGTGGGGAGGGAATGGGGATTTTGCAGTATCCTTCCCCTGCCACGCCCACCAAGCCACGCCCACAGAACCGGTAGTAAAAAAAAATTGAATTTCACCACTGCTCCCAGCCCTCCTGCGTCAGGAAGCCCAGGATCTCACGTAGCAATTCCTCTCCTATCCCTTTAGGAGTTTGCCCAGGAGCAGAAGCAGTACGTGCCCCCGTGGGCCCTCTATTTTAGCTGCCCTGCAGAACTCGAGCGGTTCCTGCTGGCGCTGGACGCTGTGTGGAAGAGCACCTATCAGGTTGGCTGGTCATGCGGCGGGGCGGCCTTGCTCTGCAGACGGGGGAGGCGGCACAGGCGGCCCCATCTCCCCCCTCACAACTCCTTTTGCCCCGCTGTGTCGGCAGGTCGACCTTCTGCACAAGCCCCTCGAGGACAGCTCCGTCAGGAAGAAATGCGAGGATGCGCTGAGCCTGATCCACAGCACGTGGCAGCGCAGCGACAGCCTGTGTCGTGGCCGGGCTTCCCGGGACCCCTGGTGTTAGCCTCTCAGGAGGCGAAGAACAGCCTGATCCCACCAGGAGGAAGCACGGCGGACGCACGAGGGGAGGGGGGGACCTGAGGCGGGAGGGGTGTGGGCCTCGCTTGCTTCGGACACTCCATGAGCCCAGGCCCAAACCCGGGGGTCTGTTTGCTACCGCTGCTATTGACTCTGTCTCGCGTACCGGTTGGGGCTGATGGGTATACGACGTGTTTGTGCCAAGGGTTCGCATTGCATCCCGGTACGGATCCTGGGTACAAGAGGGAGTGGGGAAGCAGGAGCTCCGGGCCGCTCCAGGGTGGAGACGGGTCCAGGAGATGGAGGAATAGCCGTGAAGAAGAATGGTGAGGCTTAGGGTGCCAGTGGGGAGGGGCTTCTGCAGAAGGTGGAGTCATTCGGCTGGCGGCTTTTAGATGCTAGAGCCCAGCCTGCGCCCCCCACTCCCTTCCCGGCCCCCGCATGTGTTAACTTTTGTTCAAGACCGGCAACCGGTCTTGCGCGACTTCCTGGTCCCCGTTTGCCCTTCTCGGCTTCTGTGCTATCTGTCATGGCCCCCTCCGTGCCCACCCCCCACCTCCACTGAGCTAGGAAAGAGCCGCCGGGGCTGCCCCTGCCCCTCCTCTCGCCCTGCTCCCTGGCAGCAGAGCCCCTGGTGGGGGGATCGGGCAGCAGGCCTGGAAGGGGGGGGCGGGGAGAGTGGCTCCCGCCGCTTGGAGTTGAGGGTCCTTCTGCTGGGGGAGGGGGGGGCAACAGCTCACAGGGCTTTCTGTGCACAGACTGACTGCCCAACCTTTGAGGTCTGGGTTCTAGTTGGCAGTTTAATCTTTCAAACCGTCGGGCTAGGAGTAGTTGTAGAGGCCTGGGAGTTTTTTTGTTTTTGTTTTGTTTTTTTAAAAAAGCTTTTCTTATTTTTTAGACTCTTAATTTTAACGAACGGGAGACCTGCTAATGTGCTGTATGTGTTCCCGCAGGGGCCTTTTCCCAGGAGAGGCCTCTGTGGAACAGTGTGCCTGGAGACGCGTGGCCACAGCCCTTCTAATAAAGGCAACTTGGCGATACCCAGAACTGCGTGCCTGCCTGCTCAGCCGCCTCCTCTTCCTCCGGTGCCCGAGACCACCCGCTGGCTCGCTCTGCTCGGCCTGGGCCTCGCTTGCCACCGAGCGCTAGAGATAGGTAGCAGCTTCTCCAGGAGGGTCGCGGGAAGTGACTTCCAAAGTCCAACGTTTTTCGGCCTCTTGCTCTCAGAACTCCTCAGATCCGTTTCCTACAGCCATGCCCTGCAGAAGTGCCCGCCCGAGACCCTGACCTGGCCCAGAGCCCATGTCCAAGATCTTCAAGGTTGACTCAGCCTTCCATTCTTCCGAGGTCGGTAAAATAAGGTTCCCAGATTGCTGGGGGCAATAGGCTGATTCTCTAAAACTGCTTAGAGGGGGTTGTGAAGCAGTATATAAGTCTAAATACTATTGCTATTCCTTCTTTCCATCCATCCATCATAGTGGTTAGAATGCAGTATCGCAGGCTAACTCTGCCCACTGCCAGGAGTTTGTGTCTCACCAGGCTCAAGGTCGATATATAAGTCTAAGTGCTATCATTATTTTTCTTTCCTTCCTTCCTTCCTTCCTTCCTTCCTTCCTTCCTTCCTTCCTTCCTTCCCTCCCTCCCTCCCTCCCTCCCTCCCTCCCTCCCTCCCTCCCTCCCTCTGGTTAGAATGCAGTATTTCAGGCTGACTCTGCCCACTGCCAGGAGTTCGATACTGACTGACTGCCTCAAGGTTGACTCAGCCTTCCATCCTTCCGATGTGGGTCAAATGAGGACCCAGATTGTTGGGGGCAAGAGCTTAGAGAGGGCTGCAAAAGCACTGTAAAGCGGTCTATAAGAGCTATTGCTATCTTCCTTCCTTCCTTCCTTCCTTCCTTCCTTCCTTCCTTCCTTCCTTCCTTCCTTCCTTCCCTCCCTCCCTCCCTCCCTCCCTCCCTCCCTCCCTGTGATGAGAATGCAGTATTGCAGGCTGACTGCTGACTGCCAGCAGTTCAATCCTGACCAGCTCAAGGTTGACTCAGCCTTCCATCCTTCTGAGGTGGATAAAATGAGGACCCAGATTGTTGAGGGCAATAGACTGACTCCGTAAACCGCTTAGAGAGGGCTATAAATCACTGTGAAGTGGTATATAAGTCTAAGTGCTATTGCTATTTTCCTTCCTTCCTTCCTTCCTTCCTTCCTTCCTTCCTTCCTTCCTTCCTTCCTTCCTTCCTTCCCTCCCTCCCTCCCTCCCTCCCTCCCTCCCTCCCAGTGGTTAGAACTCTGCCCACTGCCAACAGTTCGATCCCGACTGGCTCAAGGTGGACTCAGCCTTCCATCCTTCCGAGGTCGGTCAAACGAGGACCCAGATTGTTTGGGGGACAATAGGCTGACTCTGTAAACTACTTAGAGAGGGCTGTAAAGCACTGTGAAGCGGTATATAAGTCTTCGTGCTAGTGCTATCTTCGGTTTATAAGGCTGACGAGGCTCCAGCCAAACCTTGCGCAGCGCCAGCTGCAGAGAAGCCGGTTTCCACAAGGTCCCTCTTAAGTTTGTCTTCGTGGGGTGAGGCCCAGTGGCCCACAAACTCAACGGGAGGGGGGGGAGTCTCCGTGGCGACAGCCCCTTTCCAAGACTGAAAGGGGGCTGCCTCTCCAGCTTGGTGAAGGTCGGGGGGGGGCTGAGCCCTGTCATGCAACCTCCCTTTCCCCCCACCCCTTCATGATGCCCCCACATGACGCCTTCCGTAGTCTTGCCCTTCTCCTGTGATACCCTCCCTGCTGGAGCCACAGACCCAGAACTCTGCCTGTGGTTTTGAACCCTGGAGCGGCTGCTCGGTGAGGGTTGTGGTGGCTCAGTGGCTTAAGACACTGAGCTTGTTGGTCAGGAAGGTCAGCGGTTCGAATCCCTCCTGCATGAGTAGGGGGTTGGACTAGATGACTTCCAAGATCCCTTCCAACTCTACTGTTATTGTTACCGCTCAGTTCTGTGTGTGCCAGCAGCCGAGACTGTGCTTGTCCAAGCCAGAAGCTTGGGGAAAGCTCCTTGTGCCCCCAGCAACTTAACCCCACCCTCCCCCCACGATTAGCTTGTTTCCCCTTCCTGCCCCCCCACCCCCCCCACGGGATCGGTTCTTGGCAGCAGACTCTACTGCCCGAGGACTGCGTTTGAGAGCCTACTGGGGCCTGCCCAACAGAACAGGACAGGAGACCCATTGTGTCACTCATCAGGGCTGGGAGGGAAGTGGGGGCGGAGGTGAGGCTGCTTCCAGAAACAGCCTCTTCCCCGGGGCAGGAAGGGGGTGGAGCTGGCAGGTATGGGAGCCAGCTCTGGAGGTAGGAGGCTGTGAGGAGGGGCTGGCCTTTGCCACAGTGGGTGGACCCAGCCGCTGGTGACCTTTCTCCTACATGCAGCCAACCACCTGCTTCCTTCCCCTGCCCAGCCCACTTGTGGAGCAGCAAATAAAGTCCCTCTCTGATCTGGTTTCACCCAGAGGGAAGCGCAGCTCGGGCTGGAGCAGAGAGCCAGGGCTGTCAATGCTGGGCAGGGCTCAGTGCAGCTCCGGAGGGCCGTCGGGGGCATCGATGCCAGCCCTGCGGGAAGAAAGGGGCCCTCTCGCCTCCTGTCAGGGCTGCCGCTGCAAGGCTCCTGCTTGGGTGGGGAGGCCTCGTGTCCCGTCTCTCCGCCTGGGCTGGTGGCAGCCGCCCCATGGAGCCTTCCCCCCGCCGCCCGGCAGCGGCCTCCCTCTCCCCGCCGGTGGATTTTGTCCTGGGTGCCGCGGCATGCTGCATGGCCTGCGTGTTCACCAACCCGCTGGAGGTGGTGAAGACGCGCCTGCAGCTGCAGGGGGAGCTCCGTTCCCGGGGCTCGTACCCTCGCCACTACCGAGGGGTGCTGCAGGCCATGGTGGCCGTCAGCCAGGCCGATGGACTCCGGGGTCTGCAGAAAGGACTGGCAGCCGGACTGCTGTACCAGGGGCTGATGAACGGCGTGCGGTTTGGCTCCTACTCCCACGCTGAAGATATCGGCCTGACCCAGCATCCGGGAGGGACCTTGGCAGCCGGAGCCGTGGCCGGAGCACTGGGGGCCTTTGTCGGCAGCCCGGCCTACTTGGTAAACCTCTTAAAGGGGGGAGGGGGGTTCTCCCGGGCAGAACCTTGGCTCGCTTGGCGAATGTTGTCCCTCTTGCAGATCAGGCATGGAGGTGGTGGGGGTGGCGTCTCCTGTGTGGTTGCCTCCCTTGATATGCCAGCTGTGGCTGTACCCCCTTTTCACAGCAAGGGCTTGGATATCTCGGAGGTCCTCTCCAGCAGGACAGCTGCTGCAGGCTCTGAGGGGCTTGTGAGGCTGGAGGTGCCTCTTTGGGGTGGCCTTGAGGTACTCCCCGTTCCCCAGGGTGCTTCCATGGGCACCAGAGTCCCTTCTCCTCCTTTGCTGCCCGCAAAGCTACGGGCATGGAAGCTGGCTAGAGTGGTGCAACTTTTGGCTTCTCGCCAGGGAGGTGCTGAGTTTTTAAAAAGCCTGCAGGCTTGTTGCCTGGGCATTTGCAGCCCAAGAGAGCTGTCAAAAGAAACCTGATCCAAAAACGGCCCTGCGGTGGCCCAGTGCAAGCTGGGCATAGTGCCTTCTCCCTCTGCACAGGCCCTGCTTTTCCAAAAAGCCAGCTTTTGCCTTAAGTGGGAGCTCCAGTTGCTCCCTGCAAGAGTGAAGTCCTATTGATTAGGCAGCTGCGCACCTGGGCAGCCCCTTTGTGAAGAGAGCCCAGATGGGGATGGGATGGGGGAGGGGGGGTTTAGCTTAGTATCCCTGAAGAGGGAAGCAAACTAACTGTCCTCAGCAGGGCTAGTGCAGGCTGAGGGCCCTGGGCTTCCGAAAAGACCCGGGTGCAAGTCAGTGGGAGAGAGTTGGTTTCCCACCCCACCCTCCATCCCGTCCCGTCCTCAACACATTTGCTTACCTCTTGTAGGTCAAGACGCATCTGCAAGCACAGTCAGCAGCTGCCGTCGCTGTGGGACACCAGCACAACCACAAGGTCCGAGGCCATCTCACTCGACACAGGCTTCGGTTGGGAGGTGTGATGGAGGGGGGGGCACCTTTCTTGGTCCGGGACTCTGTCCAGAGCTACCTTTGCCCATCTTGGCAGAAGCCTTGGCTGCTTTGCAGAACTCCTCTTGGGGGGGGGTGTGCCAGGGGCGCTTCTGCCAGGGGTCACGCCTGAGCAGTCCCAGTCCTTGGACGGAGCCTCCCTCCGGGCAGGGTGAGGCCAAGGGAGGCCTTGCGACCTCGGGCACTGTCAAGCAGGAGGGACGAGGGGAGGCCCGATTGGTCCCCCAGGCAAACCCACAGCAGCTGCATCGGCTGTCCGTCCCAACCTGAGAGGATTGCTTTCTGGGAAGCTCAGCACCACTGGCTTGACAAAACCTCCACTCTCGGCTGCAGTGGCCCAGCATGGCTAGCTAGCCGGCCGGCCTGAAAAACTCTCAGCCTGCCCTGTCCCTGGAGCTGGGCTTTGCGAAGGCCGACTTCGGGATGGAAGCGTTTTCCTAGCTGGCTGCCGGCCAGGTCCCCAAAGAGCCCACCTCACAGCAGCCCCTCACACCCATCCACCCCCAGCTAAACATCCTAGGCAGAAGAGTCTGGTCCTCTCACCGTTTTGTCTGTTAAGGACGCAGCTTCCTCGGCAAGGAATCTTTCCGCAGCCAGGTCCTTTACGTGGCCCCTGCTGACAGGGCAGGGATCGGCTTGGTGCCGTCGGATGCCATTTTCCTAGTCCTTTCTCGGTGGATCCTGCAGGCTAGAAAAGTTCCTCCTGTTTCAGGCCCCTCTCTCTCCCTGGCCTGGCCCGAGGCAGGGGCGCTGGTCTGAGCTGCTTGTCTTCTCCTGCCGCTTTCCAGAGCATCTCCGGGGCCTTTGAGGCCATCTATAAGCAGCAGGGGCTGCTGGGGCTGTGGCGCGGCGTGAGCGGAGCAGTGCCTCGCGTCACGGTGGGCTCCTCGGTGCAGCTGGCCACCTTTGCCTCTGCCAGGGAGTGGGTGGCAAGGCAGCAGGTGAGCAGGCTCAGTGCGTGTGTTTGTGTGTGGGTCTCCTGAATGGGGTGGGCCTTTGGCCAGCATCCCATTCACCTGTGGGAGCTCCCCTTTGGCCTTTCCCAGCCACCCTGCTTCCCCAGGCCCGTTCCCAAGCGTCCGTGGTGGCCTGCGGAACACTGGATTTGTCGTTGCCAAGATGGTTTCTCTGGCTTTTCGCTTCCCAGTGGTTCAAGGAAGGCAGCTGGATGGTGGCCCTTGCTGGGGGCATGATCAGCAGCGTGGCCGTGGCCGTGGCCATGACTCCCTTTGATGTGGTGAGCACACGGCTCTACAACCAGCCGGTGGATGAAGCAGGAAGGGTGAGGCTCGCCACGGAGGAAGCTGGCTTGTAGAGGGGCTCGATACCCCGTGTGCAGGGGTGGGGTGCTGGGGGTTTGCAGGGGTTCGGGAGAACCTCTAGCTAAGATTTTGTGTGGTTTGGAGAACCCCCAAATCCCACTCCTGGCTGGCCCCGTCCGCCCTGCCCCAGGAGTCCTCACGCGGCCTGTTTTGTATGCAGGCAAGTGCAGGGTGCATGCAGAGGCTCGGAGAGGGTGAAAAACTGGCCTACTGAAAGTTCGGGAAGGTCTCCAGAGGGCCTCCGGAGCCTGGGGAGGCCGTTTTCACCTTCCTGGAGGCTCAATGAAAGCCTCCGGAGCCTGGGGAGGGCAAAAAGCACCCCTGCTGCCATGGTGCAGGAAGCTGACTAGGACACATCCACCATGGCCACGCCCACCCAGCAACCAGGCAGAGAACCCCTTGCTAAAATTTTTGAAGCCCACCCGTGCTCGTTTGGGTTGGAGGCCAGAGAGGGGGAAGCGTTACCCCGTCAACCGGCCCTGTCCTCTTCTCCCCCTGCAGGGCAAGCATTACCGGGGCTTCTTCGACTGCGTCGTGCGGGTCTCGGGGAAGGAAGGTGTCCTGGCCCTGTATAAGGGCTTCGGCCCCGTTTACCTCCGCCTGGGACCACACACCGTTCTCAGCCTTCTCTTCTGGGATGAGCTGAGGAGGATCACTATTGGCAGCAGGCCACCTGATGACCCCCAGGCTGCTCAGGAGCCTCCAGCCCCAGAAAGAGCAGGACTGTGGGGGGAGGACAGGAGAGCAAAGAGCTCTTTCTCCTGCTGGAGCGCCAGGAGGTCCGTCTGTCCAGATACGGAGCAGTGATGGCGGCTGGAGAATGAAGGACCTGCCGCAGAGCCAATTGTAACCTTCAAGCAAAGTTGAAGCTTCAACCACCGCCCTTTTTTGGGGGAAGGGCGGGGGTCAGTGCGAAATTCACCACCTGAGACTGTTCCAAGCAGACTGGATTTTACTCCTCCCCTCCCCCCAGGAGTCGTCTCTCCCCCCCATACACAAATTTGACTTACACTCCAGGACAGAGGTGGGATTCGCTTACCTTCCTTACCGGTTCGCAAATGTGAGCACACGCGCCTTCTCTGCCCAAGTGCAGTAGTCGCACATTACATCCGGGCGGGTGGGCAGAGCCTCCCGTAGTCGCCGCTACCAATTCGCACGATCCGGAGAGAACCGGCTGAATCCCACCACTGCTCCAAGGCCAGAATCAGAAAGGCAGGTGCCACAAGGGAGGAGTGGCAGAGCATCTCTCCCTCTTCCAAGAATCTACAGCGGCTGCACTCTAGTTTTTCTCACAGAAGAGGGAGAGCAGGTAAAGCAGGAAAGGAAGAGGAGGAAAAAAAAAGAAGAGAGAGAGAGAGAGAGAGAGAGAGAGGATTCTAAGAGACGAGAAGAAAAGGGGCCCTTCCTGCTTTGGAAATGCTGAAGCCTCCTTCGCTGGAGTTGCGGCGGAGGGGATACTTCTAGGACGGAGAGCTTGGGAGCAGCCCCATTGCCTCTTCTGACCTTGGGGGGCCATGAGAAGGGACGAGGGGGGGAGCACAGAGAGGGACTGGTTGCAACCATCCCTGGGGTTGGGTAGTGTCCAGATGCCAGTCCCAACACAGCCGTCAACACAGCAAGGGCAGGGAGGCCACAGTGGGCAAAGGCTTGGCCGTAGATTGCGCCACCCACAGGAAGGAAAAGGGCATTGGGTTTCTCCCCCCGGATTTATGGGTCGCTTATTGGAAGCATCTTTTTTCCCCTTGCCTTGTTGGTCGGGCAAAGTTTAGTTGGCAAAATTAGCCAGGTTTTTGGTTTTAAGCCACCGGGAAACGGCTGAGGCGCCGGGTCCAAGGGCCCAAGTTCAGAGATGCAAGAAGGTGGGGCTGAGAATTAATTGCTGTCCCGAACCGGATGGCCCTGGATTTCCTCGGTGACCCCACACACACCCTCCCCCCACCTGGCCTGGCGCTGCAGGTCTGGGACGGAGAATCGGCTACGGGGCGCAACTTCCGTTTCTGTTGTAAAAAATAAATAAATAAATAAAGGCTCTGTTTCCACAAACGAGAGAGCAATCCTTGTGTGGCCCAGCCCCTCTGGGTCCTCACTCAAAGGGGTCAGCACAAGCGGCCGAGGGACCGGGGTAGGAGACGGGATCAGAGCTTCCTGCTTCATGCGCCGATGGCTCAGGCTGAGCCAGCTCCTCAGCGGGGCAGAGTCGGCCTCCGTCCAGGGCTGAGCCTGGTCAGAGGGAAGACTCCTCTGGCTGAGAGGGAGGGAGGGCACTGAGGAAGGATGGATTTGGGAGCTTGCCCGAGGAAAGGAAGAGCCTGCAATCTGGCACCCATGCTGCAGTGGAGGGAGGCCCGGCCCCACGTGTCTTCCCCCTGGCAGGATGGCTTGGCCTGGCCCTGAGGCCAGTGGCGGGCGACTCTCCGGTCCTCCAGGTGAGGAGGGAAGCCAAGCGGAGCAGGGCTTCCTGTCTGAGGCGTCTCCTTAAGGGGTGTTTCACGAATACTGGGACGGAAGGCGGCTGTGGACCTTCGGACCGAGGGTGCAAGTGTCCCAACCTTTAGCTGCTTTGTGATCTTCAGAGGCATTGGACACACGCGCGCACACACATTTGATTGCCTGCTTAATACGTCTGATTCAGTGGATCCTCTTAAGCCGCAAAAAGGGGAGGCTGGTTTTTTTGGCCCTACAGCTTGCCCTCTAAAGCTGGGAATGCCTTCCTTCCCCCACCACCACCACTCCTTACCTGGGCAGGAGGCCCTGGTTCCCCCCTCACAGCTCCTACCTCGGGCTGGAAGAATTGGAGCAAAGCTACCCAAAATCTGTGGCTCCCATCATCCCCAGCCCATAGGGCAGAGCCTTGGAATGAAGAAGAGGCGGTGGAGGTGCCTTCCACGTGCTGCTGCTGCTGGGAGGGCCTTTCCCAAGGCAGAAAAGGCTGAGCCAGCCTGCCCACTGTCGTCGTCCCCCTCCTCCCAGTTTATTTGCTCACTCTGGGCTCAAGGTCCTTCCTGTGCCGAGGCCGTTGAGAGGAACCTGGGAGTAGCACGGGCCACAATGCTCGCCTGGGTGCAGGGTTTCCTCCCGCTGGCCTGGACCTCCAGCCTTGTGGACTCCCTCCTACAGGGTGAGTTCTCCCCATGCCCACCCCCAATGCCTTCCCTCCCTCTCCCCACGTTCCCTCCCTCCCTCCCTCCCCTCCTTCCTGGCTGACCTCTGCTTCCCTACAGGGCTGGTGGGGGCCTGTGCTGTCTGCATCCTGGGCAGCCTGATGAGGATTTACCTCTACATCCAGTGCTTGAAGTGAGTGCCTGCTGGGAGGGTCCCCGGGGTCGGGAAAGGAAGGAAGTCCACATTCGGTGCAGCCCTCCACCACCACCCTGGACACTCCCCATAGCTGATGGTTGACCCTTGCCTGGGTCAACCAGGAGGCCGTGCAGGGATGGGACCAAGAGTGTTATTCACTTACCTTCGCTACCAGTTCTTAAATGTGAGCGCATGCACAGAGCATCAAAAACAGGACATGATGATGTCCAGGTGGTGGGCGGATCCTTCCGCAGCTGCCGCTACCAGTTTGCCTGAAATGGATAGAACTGGCTAAATAATACCACGTGGGTGGAACGCTTGTCTGGCTGCCCCGTAGACCCATCTGGCTTTTCCCCCCTTTATCCTCTCCAGTGACCCCGACAGGCAGAAGGAGAAGGAGGTTCTCCGGCGGCAGCAGCCCTTCCTGGACCAGCTCCATCTCGTGGTGCTGACGGCCATCTTCACCATGGTGGGGCACCGGGTGGCCGCCCTGATCGTCCTGGAGTTCTCCCTCCGGGCAGTGTCCACCATCCTGTCCCTCAATAAGGTTGCCCATCTCCTTCCTGTTTCTGCATCGGGGCTGGCTGGGGGAGGGGTGCGGGGAGAAGTGGGCGGAACGCCAGACACAGGTCAGAGAATGTGGCCAGAGAAAAAGTTGTGCAAAAGTTGGCCTGGATGGAGATGGAGCTTGCACAGGGTGGTGGCTGGACAGATGTGAGTTGTATCAGGGCCTCCACATTGGCACTGCATTGTTTTAAGCAGGTTTTATTTTATTGTGTGTGCTGCCCAGACTTCTTGGCAGGCAGGTGGCTAAGTAGGCCTCGGTGTCACAAAGAGGCCACCCGCTTCTTGTTCCCAAGGGGGCCCTGAGCAGCCAGCTCTACCTGCTCTGCCAATACTCGCTGGGCTGCGGCGTCTCCTGCAGCCTCGGCTACCTGCAGGAAGGAGCGCCCCATCGCACCTGGAACCTCCTTCTGAGCGTGGGGCTGGCCACGCTCCTGACCCACTACGTCTGGCGCCTGGCCTGGCACGTCTCCACGATGTACGAGCTGCACTGCAAGGAGCGCTATTGCGGGGGGTGCCTCTTCCTCCTTGCCACGTGGCACGGCATCCCCCGGCTGCTCTGCAACGCCCTTCGGGTGACCTTTGGGGTAGCCGACTTGGCGGCCGTGGCTCTGATCAACCGGGACTTCCTCTCGACCTCCGAGGCCATCCGATTCTGGACGCCGCTGACCATCTGTTACACGCTTCTGGTCATCTACATGCAGGGTGAGTTGTTTCTGGTTTCGCGAACGCCGACCCTGGCCCCACGGAAAGCAGGGCTGCCTGTAGACCCCATCCTGTTTGCCCTTCCCCTCCCTGGAGCGTTGGGGATCCTCTCTGAGCAGCGGCCAGCCTCCCTCTGTGGAAGGGGGTGCCCGGCTCCTCCGGCTGACCTGCTTCCTTCTGTCCGGTTGACCAACAGAAGAGCAGCATCACAACCCCAACCAGCAGATGGCTTTCCAGACCGTCTTTGTCAGGATGGGTGGCCTTCTGATCTTGCTGATGACGGTGGGCCAGTGGAGGGACATCGTAAACATTCTCATCTCGCTGGTGGGGGAGATCTGGTGCCTGACCCGGAGCGGATCCATGCTGGAGGTGTGCAGAAAGCAGGTGAGGAGGAGGAGGACGTGGTCGGACCGCAGGCAGAAGCTGTTGTGACCTCGGCCCAAGTAGTTATTACCAGACACAATCAGTCCTAAACAAACATATTTTATTAGAACAGCTGAGAATTACTTCATTCTCAGCTTAGTCCAAATTAATTCCAAAACAAGTCCTTCAGAAAAAGTCCTTCGGCCTTATCACAAACCTTTGTCTTCTTTCACACCTTGCCAAAGACTTTTCTTGGCAAAGCCCCACGAAGTTCAGAAACCAGAAGCCAACAAGAAACAAATGTAGCAACGTTGCTTTCCTACAAAGAGCCCAAGAGCCATTGCTGCTCTTTTAAGCCTTCTGGGAGGGGCAAATCATCTCCTGGCCTTACTCCCAAGTCATCCTTTTTGCTTTAGCTGCTCTTGCCTTCTGGCAGCTCTTCGCATGCACGCACTAGGAACAGGCTCCTCCTGTTCCTCTGCCTCTCTGCTGTCCGACTCTGGAGGCTCTGGAGTCTGCTCATTCCTCTCAGATAGCCCTGGCCCCATCTCTGCCTCTGACGCAGAGCCCTCATCCGGGCCTTTCCCTGACTCCAGAACTGGCCCATGGTCCTCCCCAGCCTCCTCATTGTCCGACTCCGCTGCCAGCTCCGCAGGCTGCTGGTGGACCACAACAGAATCAGCCCAGCCTCTCAGCTGCATCTCTGCTGACCTCTGGGAAGTTCCCTTTAAATGGAGCTCAGGGTCTGATCGGCCCATTGCTGTCTTCACTAGCTGAGCAAAAGGGGGTGGTTTTGCTTCCCTCTCCCCGCCTCACCCAAAGTCCAGAGGTCCAGACTAACCAACGTAAGCAAGAGGCCTCCTGTGCTGCGAGTCCAGGCGCTGTTGGAGGGAAGCTGGCCCTTCTGTGTATTTTGCATTTGCTTTCCGTTTCAGGATGAGAGCCCCTCGCTCTCCTCATCGACATCCGGTCCACCTCGCGGTCAGCGCCGAGAGCGCCCCTCAAGATCTCCAGCAGCGGCAGCAGCGCCAGAGGCCACGTCCTGAAAAGGTGAAGCCTCTCACGAAGGGCCCAGCCTAGAGACCGTAGACCAGGCTGGCCACAGGCCCAGCTCCTTCTGTCTGGGCTCTCCACCTTTGGTGTCAAATGGGTTCGTGGGTTCCCTCTCGGCACACCGCTGCCCCCTTCAGCAATTCTGTCAGAGTGTTTATAGCATGACTACTATTTTGAGACAACCCAGGAGCAAAATACAGGACACAGAGGTTTTGTCTTACAAATAGTGCTTTGCAGTATATACAAGACTTCTATATACAGACATACACGTGGGGATTATCCGATGCCCTGTAAGGCGTTTGCTATTCATCGATCTTTTCCTGCGCTCCAAGCATTTGTGGCATTTTTTTCCTGGGTGGCTGACAGTTGGCTGAAGCCCTTTTCCCTCCCTCACTCCACGGGGCATCTCCAAAATGACGGGTGTCAGGGCGAGAAGGTGGGTGGGAATGGAGATTTTGCAATATCTTTCCCCTGGCGTGGGGTGGGAATGGAGATTTTGCAGGATCCTTCCCCCCAGGAATGGGGTGGGAATGGAGATTTTGTAGTATCCTTCCCCTGCCACGCCCGCCAAGCCACAGCACGCCCACAGAACCAGTAGTAAAAAAATGTGAATTCCACCACTGGTGCAAACCTCAAAAGGGCGCAGGGCTCCCTCAGATGCTGCTTTCCAGAACCCCCCCCCCCCAAAAAAAATCTGGCTTCTCTTGGATACCCTCCCTGCCCCCAAGAGCCACCTTCCAGGACGAGAGCACCAAGGAAATGCCCCCCACCCCAAGCCAGAGGCTGTCCCCGTCAAAGACGGGGTGGGGTATGGGGCAGGCATGGCCCCCAAAGATTGCCTATAGGTGAAGGGGCCGGATTCCTTTCCTTACTGGTAACCTTTGACCCCAGGAGGTGTGCCCGACTTGTCTTGCAAAGCTCATCCTAACCAACGGGAGGTGATGGGTCTCCCTTTCCCTATGAGCCCAGCAGGTGGTAGCCTCGAGTCAATTTTGGTGGCTCTTGCCAGTTTGCAGGGTCAGACCTGAGCGGCTCCGGGCTAGAGACGGAATTGGGGAGAGGAGGGGGGGGGACTGGGAAAGCCGCCTTCGTTTCTTGGCCGAAGAAGCCAGCGGGAACCGGCTGCAGTGGTGGGATTCAAGTAATTTAACAACCGGTTCTCTGCCCTAATGATTTCTTCCAACAACCAGTTTGCCAAACTGCTCGGAAAGTTAACAACCGGTTCTCCCGATTCAGCGAACCGGCTGAATTCCACCACTGACCGGCTGAGTTCATGTCATGCAAAGCTTCCCTGTGCGGATGCAGCTAGGAAGAGTCGAGGAGGCTGAGCTGCGGTGCCCCCCCCGCCCTTCTCCTGCCGCTGGAGCAGTCCTGGGGGAGTCCTCAGACACTGGCCCGACCTTTGGGGTAAACCTCTGCCTGGCTCCCCTCGAAATGCGCTCGGGAAAGTTTTGCTTGATGCTGATATCTACCAAGCGAGCTCTGCGAGACAGAACCTGAGCCGAGCTGTGCCCGCTTCAGGAAGGGCATCCTCCGGCCAATAGACGGGGTGGACAATCAGAAGACGGGCGAGGATTGGGTCCACACACTCTCGGTATAGGATAGTGATGTCCCACCTCATCTGGGCACAACTGGGGCCCAGCCGTCAAAAGCAGTGGGGCCTGAGTGACGCTTCTGGGCTTCAGCTTGTGTGACAAAATGCTCCCCTCGGAAGAGAGGTAAGCGGCTGGGAGGGGCAGCAGTCAAGCCCCCTGCCCATCCCCAAGCTTCGTTCCAAGGGGGTCAGCCCCCACAAAATGGACCAAACAAAACAACCAGGGGCTTTTGACGGTCAGAGTAACTTGCGGCTCTCTCTCCCTCCCTTTAATGTTCCCCGTAAATTACTTAGGAAGGGGCTTGGCTGAGTTACTCAGTGGGGTCCTTGGCAGGTTCAAGTGCCTGTTTGTCTAAGTCGGTCCCCGGGAGGGGGGGGAGAGGGGAGGGGGCTCCTCGGATTGAATGGCCAGACAGAAGCTTTATGGGGGAGGGGGGAGAAGGATGCCTGACTAGGTGGCTCAGTGGCTAAGACACTGAGCTTGTCGATCAGGCAGTTCGGCGGTTCAAATCAGGAGTGAAATCCAGCAGGTTCTGACGAACCGGTAGCGGAAATTTTGAGTAGTTCGGAGAACCGGCAAATGCCACCTCTGGCTGGCCCCAGAGTGGGGTGGGAATGGGGATTTCGCAGTATCCTTCCCCTGGAGTGGGGTGGGAATGGAGATTTTGCAATATCCTTCCCCCAGGAGTGGGGAGGGAATGGGGATTTTTCGCAGTATCCTTCCCCTGGAGTGGGGTGGGAATGGAGATGTTGCTGTAAACTTCCCCTAGCCATGCCCACCAAGCCACACCCAAAGAACCGGGAGTAAAAAAAAAAAAAATGGGATTTCACCACTGGTTCGAATCCCTAGTACAGATCCCCTGCTGTGAGCAGGGGGTTGGTCTAGATGACCTCCAAGTTCCCTTCCAACTCTGTTACTATTACATAGGGTCACCTTCCTCCCCCAAGGTGGGAAGAGGGGTGGGGGAATCCGGTCCTCCTGCTGAACCAGGGAGCCCCAGCCAACAGCCCTCCTTCCTGGCTCAGCCCAGAGGAAGATGGGATCTGAGGATGCCTCCCGCCTGGGGATGATGGGTCCCGCGATCCAACTGGTTTTTTTTTGTGGGGGGGGAGAGAGCTTGGGAGCACAGAGGGGGCATGCGGGAGCCTCAGCCCCACCACCAAGGGGAGGGGGGAAGGAGGGCGCGGCGAGTTCCAGTGGGGAGGGGAGGGGCGGGGCGCGGGAGGGCCGGGCAGGTACAGGAAAGCGCCGCTTTTGGCAGACGCCCCTCGCCTTTTACGGCCACAACGGCGGCGGCGGGGCGGGGCGCGGCTGCTCGACCCCCGGGCAAGGCAGGCAGGCGGCAGGCAGAAGGTGTTTGAGCGAGCCACGGCTGGAGGGAAAAGCAGCCGCCCGCCCTGCGCTGCCGCTTCCAGGTGAGTTCGAGAGGCGGTGGTCTCAGGAATGATCGAGCCCCCCACCCCATCCGCCGCTTTACCTGGGCGTCCGGATCTCTTCGGAGATGAGATGCTCTCTGGGCAGCCTTTCTCGGGGAAGTCACCCCCAACTTCCCTCCTTTCCCGGGGAGAAAGGCGGAGTGGGCGGGCAGCGCTTCTTTGCAAAGGGACCCCCGCCGTCTGGAGAGCCGCTCCAGGCAGAGTCCCCCCCGCGTGGGTTGGCTGGACCCCCTTCCCCGAAAAGTCCCCGCTTTGTCTTTCCTCCGGCAGCCGAGCGGGGAGCTCAGCTGGGGCGTCCCCTTAGCCCCGCGGAACAGGCGGTGGGGTCCCTAACGCTGGGACCAGGGGTGAAATCCAGCAGGTTCTGATGAACCGGTAGCGGAAATTTTGAGCATTTCGGAGAACCGGCAAAGACCACCCTCTGGCTGGTCTCAGAGTGGGGAGGGAATGGAGATTTTTGCAATATCCTTCCCCCAGGAGTGGGGAGGGAATGGGGATTTTGCAGTATCTTTCCCTCGCCACGCCCACCAAGCCACGCCCACAGAACCGGTAGTAAAAAAAAATTGGATTTCACCACTGGCTGGGACCCCACAAACGGGAAGCCGCGGTGCCCATCCACCCACCCCTATTCCTGCAGAGGGGCGGATGCCTGGCGATGCCATGCATCCATCTTCCTGCCCCATTTGAGGCTCCCCTCTCGGAGGGGACAGAAGAAACTGGGTTTCTTCCAACTCTGGGCACAGAAGAAAAGGGGGTGGGTGGGCGAGGCCTGGGAATCAGCTGTGGGGTGGGTGTGCTTTTTTTTTTTTTCAAACTTTATGTTTCCCTGAACCCCTTTTTGTGGCTTTCTCTGCCGGGACGGGAGTGGGGTGGGGTGGGGGCTTGGAGGGAGAACCCCTCTGAGGTTGTCTCTTGCCTCACCCTTTTTCTCAGGTGGGGATGCTCTCGGACAAGAAGACGGAGAAGCGCGTGGTCTCCTCCATCTTCATCATCCTCGCGCCGCCCCGCAGGGGCTGCGGGGGTCCTGCGAAGGCCCCTCTGTTCCTTCCCACTGAGAAACCGGTCCCTCATAAAGAGGGGAGGGGGCCCAGCAGCACTCCAGGTGCAGGTGAGGCCCCTGCCACCCTTCGGACCCCGGGGCCCCTGAATAGGCTAAAACGGGGTTGCTCTGGCTGAAGGGTCTTGGCTGGCTCGAAAACCCAGATCCCTCTAAGCTCCTTCCCTCCTGCAGGCTCCTCTGCCTTGCTGCCGCCTCCTCCTGTTGACCCTCCTCAGCCCGTGGAGGCTGTCCTGGGGTCTCTGCAGCCCGCTGCCCTCCGAGTGGAGACCCTGGGCCCGGATCTGCAGAAGGGAGCAGCCCCCTCACCCGCCTCCCTGCAGGTAAATTCTCTTTCGCAGACGAAGCCTTTCCAGGCCAGCTGGGCTGCGGGAGCAAGAATTAAAACACAGGCTTGATTATAAAGTTTTAAATGTGGTGTAATGGCCACCTGGTGATCTCCTGGATCCTTCCCTTTAATCATGCCACTTTGTCTGGCTTTTTAAAATGAAATAAGCGAGAAGGCAATTTCGAGAGGCTCAAGGCCGCATTTCGGCCTCCGCACACCCTGTTTTGCAGCTTTCCAAAAAAAAAAAAAAAAAAAACCCAAGGAAGAGTCTTAATCTTTAATTAAAGACCTCCCCACCCTTGACCTACAATAGCTAGGTTGCTGTGCCTCCTTGCTCCTTTTGGCAAACTCTGAAATCCACTTTGCTTTCCTTTAAGCCCGTGGTGGCACACGGAGCCATGTCGCCTGGCACGCCAGCTCAGCTAGGGCGCACATGCACGCGCCGGCCAGCTAATTTTTGGGCCTCCTGGGCCCACCAGAAGTAGGGAAACAGGCTGTTTCCTGCCTCCGGAGGGCCTGTGGGTGGGGTGGGGAAGGCTGTTTTTGCCCTCCCCAGATGCATAGAGAGGATCTGGAGCCAGGTGAGACAGAAAAACGGGGCTACCGGGACATCACGTGCCAGGAGCAAGGGGAAGGGGGGTTGCATGTGCGGGGTGGGGCGCATAGAATTATGGGTGTGGGCACGCTTGCTCGCGAACCTCCCCACCCACCCCTCCTGGCACGCGATGGCAAAAAGGTTAGCCATCACTGCTTTAAGCGCTTGGCTTAACTCAAGCCTGTTCTATTCTCTTTTCCAGACTTCTGGAACGGAAGAGCCTCAGCCGGCCTTGTCTCTCGGCTGGACAGATGGACAGGCAGAGGAGGAGGAGGAGGAGGAGGCCGCAGCGCCAGGTGAGGAGCTGTTTCCCGGTCCCCACTGAGAGGTCTCTTGCCTCGGTGTTTCCAGGGAGGCGACTTGAGCCTGGCTGACCACCTCGTCGGTCTTCCCTAGATATCTGCGCTTTCTGTCATAAGGGCATCACGCCCAACGCTGTTGCTCTGGAGGCCATGAGGAAGCAGTACCACGTCACATGCTTCACTTGCCGGGTGTGTCACAGCAGCCTGGCAGGGCAGAGCTATTATCAGAAAGAGGGACGGCCGCTGTGCGTGACCTGTTATCAGGTAAGGCCTAGGCCAGTGATGACTAATCCTTTTTTTCCCCCCTCGGATGCCAAGAACGCACACATGCGCTATTGTGCACAGGCGTATCCCCACACCCATAATGCAATGCTCTCCTGCACACCCCATGCCCCTGCGCATGCGTGCGCAAACCCCCCGCCCTCTTGTGCAGGTGTGCACGACCCCCCCCTACGGCCCGTTTTGGGCGTAGCAGGCTTCCCTAAAGCCTCCAGCGGCCGGAAGTGGCCCATATCTGGACTTTTGGTACTTCCGGGAGGCCCGTTTCTTATCTTTATCTTTCTTTTATCTTTTATTGGATTTATATACCGCCCTACTCCCGAAGGACACAGGGCGGTGAACAGCCACAGAATAAAACAGATAAATGCAAAAATTTAAAATAGAATAAAAACGAATTAAATAATTTGGCTGAGACAAATTTAAAATACCCAATAATTTAAAAACAAATTAAAGTTTACATTTAAAAGGGGAAAAGGTTTAGGCCAGGCCTCCACAGGCTCTGGAGGCTTTCCCGGAGCCTCCAGGAGGGTGAAAACAGCCTCCTCTGGAAGCCGGAAATGGCATGTTTCCAGACTTCCGGTAGGCCTGTTTCTTGCCTTCCCAGAGCCTCCCTGTACTTACCGTGTTTCCCCGAAAATAAGACCCTGTCTTATATTTTTTCGAACCCCGAAATAAGCGCTTGGCCTTATTTTCGGGGAGGTCTTATTATTTTGGGGCGCATGGAGGAAACCAGAGGAAATGGTGGGGATCAGCTGTGCATGTGTTTAAATATTTTCAGGGAGGGCTTATTTTCGGGGGGGAGGGGGCTTATTTTAGTGCATGCGCTCAAAAGCCCAATTGGGCTTATTATCAGGGGAAGTCTTAATTTAGGGGAAACAGGGTACCTAATATCTAAAACGGACCGCGTGGAGACTCCTGGGAGGGGAGGGGCGGCATGAGCAAACACGCGTGGCTGCTGCATTCGTGGCAGAGACCCAAAAATCAGCTGGCCAGTGGGAGGCGTGTGTGCATGCGTGGTGGATCTGACCTCGGGCGACAGCCCACGTGCCCACAGAAATGGCTCCATGTGCCACCTGTGGCACGTGTGCGATAGGTCCGCCATCGCATGCCTAAGCAATGGCCAGCCTGGCATGCGGAGCGGGGAGGTGGAGGAGAATCCGGCCTGCGTCTCGCCTTCCTGGGTCTCATGCCGCCTCCTGCCCACCCCAGGAGACCCTGGAGAAATGCGATGCCTGCCAAGCCTTCATCCAAAGTGAGATTGTGTGGGCTGTGGGAAAGGGATACCACCCTGAATGCTTCACCTGCGTGGCCTGCAGCCAACAGATTGGTAGCGACGCCTTTGCCGTGGATGACGATCAGCGGGCGCTTTGCCTTCCAGACTTTTACCGGTACAACATCGTGGCTCTCTGCCTTTGGGGGTGGGCGGGAGGGTGTGTTTTGCACAGGGACGAAAGGCAGGGGAAGCCCTGCCCCAGCCTAGAGTTAAAACCTGCCTGCCTGCCTTCCAGGAGGTTTGCTCCCGTCTGCGGGGTCTGCGAGGAGCCCATTATCCCGCAGGACGGGAGGGACGCGTACCGGATCGAGTGCCTGGGCAGAAGCTTCCACGAGGACTGCTATCGGTGTGAGGTGGGTCTGGGGAACTGGGCTGAGGGCCGGGGTGCTATTCAGCATGGTTCAGGGGAATCAGTAGCGGAAATTTTGAGTAGTTCGGAGAACCAGTAAATACCACCTCTGGCTGGCCTGAGTGGGGTGAAAATGGAGATTTTGCAGTAATCTTCCCCTGCCACGCCCACCAAACCACGCCCGGTAGTAAAAAAATTTGGATTTCACCACTGGCTGGGGGTGGGGGTGTCTTTAAGAGGCCTTCGTTTGAAGGATCCCCGAGCAAAGAAGCCAGCATCGTCGCGTGACCTCTCTTTCGTGAAGCATCTGACTTGTGGAAATCAAGGTCGGCTTTCTTGCTCCAGAAACTCCCTTTCCCACTCCTTAATTGTGGAGAACTTCCAAGCTGGGTTTCAGCGGCTTCGAAAAGGCGTGTTCCCTCCTCCCCAGGACCCGTGGCCCCCACCCTAACCACACAGTGTTCTTGGCAAAGGGGATGAAGCAGTGGTGAAATTCAGATTTTTTTTTTTACTACCGGTTCTGTGGGTGTGGCTTGGTGGGCGTGACAGGGGAAGGATACTGCAAAATCCACATTCCCCCTCCACTCCAGAAGGATACTGCAAAATCTCCATTCCCTCCCCACTCCAGGGGAAGGATACTGCAAAATCCTCATTTCCTCTCCACTCCAGGGGAAGGATACTGCAAAATCCCCATTCCCTCCACACTCCTGCGGGAAGTACATTGCAAAATCCCCATTCCCTCCCCACTCTGGGGCCAGCCAGAGGTGGCATTTGCCGGTTCTTCGAACTACTCAAAATTTCCGCTACCGGTTCTCCAGAACCTGTTGGATTTCACCACTTGGATGAGGGTTTCAAAGCAAGCAAGCTCTGCGGAGGTCTCGAGGAGGCAGCCCTCCTGACTCTCTCATTTCTTTTGGCCCGTAGAAGTGTCAGGTCTTGCTGTCCCTGGAGCCCACGGAGGACGGGTGTTACCCTCTAGGTAGCCGCCTCCTTTGCCGAGCCTGCCACGTCTGGCAGAGCCAGGATCCTCCCACGGAAGAGATGGAGGCTGATTGCTCTCAGAATCTGGGCCAGGAGGGCTAGCCCAGTGCTCCACCTGCCCTCCCTCACCCCCTTGTTCTGTCTGTGAGCCTTTTTCAGTGTTTTTTCCTCCTTGGGGAGTGGGCCAGGGAGGATGGAGATTTGAACGAGATTTGCCACTCTTCTACCAGACCAAAGACGCCATGCTCCTAATGCCCCCCACGCTTATGTCTGCCGGATCGGGGCACTCTTCTTCTGCTCTCCTTGCTGCTGGAGGCACGGCAGAAGCCTCGGCCGGGATTCAGCCTCTTACCCAGGGTAGGGGAGGAGAGGTGAGGCTCAGGGTCCTTAGTAGTCCACCTTAAGGAGGTGTAGAGCGAGGAAACGGCCATACGATTTCAGAAGGGAAGCCCTAGTTGGCCCTCACAGCTTCTCCCAAGCTCTGCTTTGGGGAGAGGGGGGTGGGGCAGGTGACAGCCTGGGCTTCTAGGACCACCTGATCTGGAGAGGGAGCAGCAACCCCATGCCACAAATTGCCATGTGGCATCTCCATAGTTGTGGGCCCTTCAGCTGCTCCGTGGTGGGTTGGTCGGGCGAGAGGGAGCCGAGAGCGCTCTAATCCTGCAGCCCCCTAATCCTGCTCCCCCTGCCCCAAAGAAGCCCCCCTTTTGAGTCAAGCCCAGCAGCCAGGAGATCAGAGAAAAGGCCTGGCAGGTGGAGACACCTCGGCAGAAGCAAGTTTTCAGTGGATTTCTCCCCGTTAGTACCCGTCTCCTCCACTAGGGGGCAGCCCAGCTCTGGAACTTGGGTCCCCCCCCTCCCTCCCTCCCTGCAAATCAGAAAGATGTGGGCACCGCTGCTGGGACTTAAAACATTGGGGAGCCGGGCAGGAGCTCTGCCCCCTTGAAGGACGGAGAGGGGCTCCTGGAAAAAGCCTTGTGGAAGCTCATTGTCCCACAGACACATTGGAGGCTCTTTCTTTTGATACTCGGGCAACCGCTTGAGCCTTTTCCCTTTGCTTTCCTCAGTCCTGGCCAGCAAGGCCAAGAGTTAAGAGTGCCAATAAAGGGGGAGGGGTCCCCAAACCGGCTCCCCACTTTACCCCCGCAAGTCGAGGCGGCTTGCTAACTGTTTCCCTTTGTCTGTGTTGACTCTGCCCAAGCGCTGTCCAGGGCCATGACTGGAGGGAGAGAGGGATGTGCTCCTTTGGGGCTCCCTCGGATATTTCAATCCTAGGAGCCCCCCTTTGTTGGTAGTCGGGTGCCAGGAAGCCTCTCCACCACCCACCCGCCGCCGAGGCTGGGCTGCATCCCTCCGAGAAGAGCCTGATGATCTGCAAGCTTTTGTTATAAACCGATCAGGAGCCGGCAGACACAGGGCAGTTGCTTAAAGCAGGGGTCTCCGACTTTGGCAAGTTTTACCACTTGTGGACTTCCACAAGTCCACGAGTGGTAAAAGTCGCCAAGGTCGGAGACCCCTTGGCTTAAAGCCATTGGTCCCAAAGGTGCTTTTCAAAAGGCAACTGGACTTTCTTGGGGGTTCCTTCCCCCCCCCCCTTTAAAACGTTTCGCTTCTCATCCCAGAAGCTTCTGGGTTGAGAAGCGAAACATTTTCACAAGTGGGGGGGGGAGAAAATCCCTTAAAAAATTTCAGTCACCCTTGTTGGGACAACCGTGGACGGCTGAAAAGACTTTCTCCGTAGACCCGGCGAGGTGGCCGTGCTTGTCAATCAGAAAGGTCGGCGGTTCGAATCCCTAGGATAGGGTCTCCCTGCAGGTGAGCAGGGGGTTGGCTAGATGACCTCCAAGGCCCCTTCCCACTCTTGTTACTCTTGTTATTATGTTATGAAAAGCCATTTCTGCAAAGGCAGAGCCTGGTTAGCAGGGGTTGGGTGTGTGTGTGTGCCAGCCTTGGTGCCCTTCGGAAGGGGGTGGGTGGGATTTATCGCCTTGCAAGAAGATCTCTCGATTCAGAGGCTTTGCTTGGCCTGTCCAATGTACGGATCGAAATCCGGGGTGCGTGTGCAATAAAACAATCCGAAAATAAAAAGGTTTCAAAAAAAAAGAGAATCCAGCACCGAAGCCTCACTCTACGACATCTACTGAACGGTCTTTTTTTGGGGGTGGGGGGGCTCCTGGTCAAGCAATCCCATTGGCTGGGAGTGTGTGGGGGGGTTTGGTTGCATAGGGTGGGTTGGGAGGGCGGATCAATCACCCCCTCCCTTTGATGAGAGGGAGGGGGGGCAATGTGTGTGCCCAGCGCCCCTGCTGGACGCGCGTGGAAGGGCAGCCGCGGCGCCCCGGTGTCACAAAATGGCCGCCCGGCCAGACAAGGAGCGACAAAATGGCGGCCGTCCCTGAAGCACGAGGGCGGGGCGGCCTTCCCGGGACACGGCGGAGCGGATTTTTCCCGGCCTTTCGGCTTCCCCGGGTTGACTTCTCTCCTCGGGGGAGGGGGGAGAACGGTCGCTCTAGGGCCTTCCCTGAGCTTGTCAGGTCCTCGGTGGCGGAGGCAGCCCGGGAACATGAGGAAACCAGGGAGTGGGGTGGGCTGCGGAGCATGGGAGTTGTAGTAGTGAGCGCCCAGGGCCCGCTGAGATCGGGTGGAGGGGCGCTCAAAGGGGGGGGGGCTGGGGCGGAGCTCAGTTCGGAGAAAAGGACGTAATAACGGAAGACTCGGATCCCGCACACGCGAGCGTGAAACTACTTGTGAACGGCACCCACTAAACCCCCCTCCCCCCCCCCACACCGCCTGACGCTGAGGAGACAGAAGGGCGCACGCGCAGATGAAAGCCCCTTCCCCCCACCCCGAGAGAACGCGTGCTGCGCGTGCGCGTTCGCCGCCGAGAGGCGTATAGAGGACAGAATTCTCTCACGGCTCCCCCGCCCCCCACCCCAGCCTGCTGGAGCAGTCTCTCCCTGTTCCCCTGGAAGAAAAAGAAGTCTCCAGAGCGCTTGCGCACGCTCTTCCCCTTCGCCTCCTTTCCCCCCCCCCCTCCTCCCCGTCCGACGCGCGCTTCCCGCCGCCCAATAGCCGGCGCGCTCTGGGGGCGCGAGGCGGGTGCTCGGCGGCGGATTGGCTACGGCGGCGGCCCAGCGCGCAGGCGCCGTGCGTGCGGGCGGCCGAGCGGGCGAGAAAGAGAGAGAGAGAGAGAGAGCGACGCCGCGCGCGGCGCTGCTGCGGCTGCTGAGGAGAAATTGGGCTGAAGCAGCGACAGCGCCGCCGCCGAGCAGGACGCGCGCACGACGACGACGACGACAACGACGGTCAAGAAGGCGGCGGCGGCGGCGTCGCCGGCGGAGGCCCCCTCAATATCACCGGCATCGCCGCCCACAGCAACAGCAGCATCCGGAGCGGCGAAAGGAGGCGGCGGCGGCGGCGAGGGGCCAAGTGGCGCGGGAGTGGCGGCGGCGGCGGCGGCGGCGACGGAAGCGGCGGCGGGGCCCGGTGGGATGGTGTCTCCCACCGGCGCCGCGGAGGGAGGCGGCGGCGGCGGTGGAGGAAGAGCGGGCCGGGCGCGACGGCGGCGGAGGCGCGGCGGCTCCCCCTCGCGGCGCTGAGCCGAGCCGAGGCGGCGGCGGCGGCGGCGGCAGGCGGGCGGCGCCAGGACCCCCCGTCTCCCGGGGGCAGCATCATGGTCCGGGAGACCAGGCACCTCTGGGTCGGCAACCTGCCGGAGAACGTCCGCGAGGAGAAGATCATCGAGCACTTCAAGCGGTGAGCGGGGCCGCCGGGGAGAGAATCGGGGATAAGTCCCGGGAGGCCTTTCCAAGCGGCCGGGGGAGCCAGAGAGGCCTTTACTCTCCGGGGAAGGGAGTTGAAATTGAGGGGGGGTGGCCGTAATCGTGGGCCGGGGAAAAAAAAAAAGGAGGCAGCCCCCTCCACGCCAATGGGACCGTCCCTTCCAAAGGGGGCGATTCCGAAGGTGCCTCGCTGCGACAGGTAAAGGGGGAGCCTCTTCGCAGGAGGAGGAGGAAGAGGAGGAGGAGGCAGTTTTGTGTGTCTGTGTGTCTGTCTGTGTGTGTGTTTGGATGGTGCCTGGGAAGCCCGATCGAGGCCCGGGATTTAAAAGAGGGCCTCTCGGGAGCCTGGCCCAAGAAGAAGTCAACCTGGACACAACCTGTCATCTGGAGGAACATCTGGAGGCTTCTGTCTGCAGCCCCCCCTCTTCCCCTTCTCTTCGACTGCGCCTCTGGAGAAGAAGAAACCCCAACAAGGAGCTATGCTGCTTTGCTGCTTTTTGTTCTTGAGGGGGGAAAAAAGGCTCTCTGGACTCCCTTTTCTGCATTTGGGCATTTTAGAAGCCTGGACCAAAAAAAAAAAAAAAACTCACTTCCATAAGGTGCAAGCAGCCTTCAAGCTCGTATAGAGACCGATTGCCGGATGGAGAGAGAAAGAGAGAGAGAGACGGATGCTGCACCACCGCCGGGGCCTTCATGTCGTGGGATTTTCAAAGAGCGCAGTTGGGATGGAAACCACTTTTACGCTAAGCCGTGCTTTAAAAAAAATCTTATTTTTGGTTTTGTTTTTTCTTTTTTCCCGCCCCCGCACTCTGATCCTGGACTACTGAGTGCTTGAATTTTTCTGCCCACCCCTCAGGCAAGGTGGCAATTGACCTCGGCAATTTTGAGGCTTCTTTGTTTTCTTATTCTTAAGGAATTATGAAAGGAATAACTGGAACGTGGATATTTTTGGATATTTAGGCACCGCTTTGAGTGACTAGAACACTGAAATTCCTTTTTTTTTTTTGAATCCGACTTCCTTTTGTTCTGTTGCTGTGGAACATTTCCGGGATGGCCTAATACTGAACAGTAGCTTAGTCTTCTTATTTGCATTCATGAGATCTATATTTTTTTTTTCTGGCTGTAAAAATTCACCCAGGGAGAAACCTTTTGGACAAAATACATGTTAGCCGAATAGCACTAGCGTGGTGCTACATGGGATGGCTTTTGTGTGCTGATGGACACATTCTAGATAACAGTTGCAGAAACATCTGTCTTAAATAATTATTTCTGGTCTTGCCTATTATGGCATTTGTGAAGGAAAACTCTCGTGCATCATTCTTGACTCCTATCTGGGTCAGCTGAAGTTATTTTCAGTGAAAGACTTAAGAGGATTGCAAGTTTTCTTGTAATTTTCTTCCTACTGTTTAGGAAGATTATGGAGCGTACCTAATGAGTCATCATGGGAAAAATAGACTTGCATGGTTACTTCATGGGGGAACAAGCTTGACTGGTGAATCTGGGGGAAGAGAGTGAAATTACCCTGTATTCTTAAATGGAAGCTTGTTTTGTTGATGGTCAGGATACATTTTCATTTTTTGGCCAAAGATGTCCTTTAATGTTATGTTAGAATTGATGCTTCCCATTACTCACCCCCCCCCCTATAATTCTGAGTTGGGGCACGCAGGTTACTAAATCAGAAGTGGATATTTATTCTGGTCTTATTATCTAGAAGATAGGAAAACGGTTTTAAAGTGTTGGAGTTCCCATATGCAAAATAAGTCTTGCGTGGGAGCTGAGCAGGTCCTTTCCTAGAGGTTTTCCTTTGTGTTGTTTTGTTGTTGTTGTTTGTGTGTTTGAATTGGTATCTGAGGAAGGCACGCATGTGCGCATACACACACACACACACACACACACACACACACACACACACAGTCTCCTAGTACTTGCTGTGATTAGCAACATAGAGCCTGATTCATCATTTGGCAGCCCAGCTTTTTAAAAAAGAAAACTGTTCCTTGATCCACCCTTTGCTGGAGAGGAGAGAACAACATGCCTCTCTCCGAGGGTTTAGCGCAGTGCTGGCTTGTATGAATGCCTTTCTAAAATGGCGGCCGGGTCCCAGTTTATGTCGGAAGGAATAGAGCCTCAAGCTGCACATAGAGGAGGGGGGGGGGGCTTTGTGAAGCAGCAGCAGCAGCAGCATCAGAAGAGCTGCGTAACAAGAGATTTCATCTGACTCCCTGGCTGCTGCTACCGCTGCAGAGCTTTCCCTCAAAATGTGCTGAAGGAGGAGATGCCTTGGAAAAGAGCAGCTGTAACTGAAGCACACGTATGCACAAGGGACGTCCCATTTCAAACGGGGGCAAATACTGTCCCTTCTCACCTTGCGCTAAATAATAGGAAACAGTGATGCAAGAAAAATTAAAAAAAAAAAAAAAACCCATGCACAAGTTTAAACATGGATGCAACAAAAATGTAATTTGCTCCATTCCAGGAAACTCTATCATGCAGATTGTGGTTGTGCTATATAAAACTGGAAGAGTTGCCTCAACTTTCCTTTTGGAGAAAGGGCAACACTGGTTTGGGGCTGCTGGTTTGTTGTGGGATTCTAAGGGCTTCTTGTGCCCCAATTGTTGGAGGAAATTAAAATTGGCATTCCAGCATGTTGTCTCCTGCCCTACCACCCTGTTTCCACAGAAGGTTTCTAATGCTGGATAAAGTTGCCATGGTGCTGTTGCTTAGAGATGAGTCAGAAAGACGGAAGGTTCTGGTTTTTATTCTCCCCCCCCCCAATGTGCCAGTTTTCACATAAGCCCAAGCGTGGTTGGATTTAAAAAGCCAGTTTATTTGGCCGGTGTTTGGTCCAATCGTTCAGTATATTTTTCATCGATCATTTGGGTTACCAGCCTTCTAACTTATCAGTCGGAATTGTAGTTGTGTTTTGGTCCGCAAGAGATGCCTGTGAATGCTGCCTGTGTACAACAGGGCGGCCCTTTCTTTGTATGACCCTGGGTGGGGGAGGGGACAGGTTGCACAACAATTGCATTGCGTTGCTGCAGGGTGTGTATACCAACAAAAGACTACTCCTGCAGTTGTCTATAGCTGTGTGCATTTTAATTACCAGAAGAGAAGCTCAAAGGGGAACAAAACCTCCCCTTTTTAGTTTTAGCTGGTCTCTCTGGCAAAAAAAAAAATTCCCACCCATCCCCCCCCTGCCTGGGAATAGGACAAAGAATTTGCAAAGAGCAAGCGGCGTGAACAGCCTTATAAGAAAACCAACCTACGGCTTGCTAATATATTAAAGATTACGCATGTAAATAGAGGCAACCTCACTATTTATCCTTTTGTGTCAATTTCAGTCATTCTAGTCGATGCTTGTTAAGTGTCCCTATCAGTTGGAAGAACTATATTGTTTATATACGTTTAAATTCTAAATAAAATATGGCTTATATTGGTATGTGAAAAATCAGTTGTTCCAAGCAGGGCGCGCTTAGGAGAATAAGAGTCATAAGAAATTACACAAACATTGGAATTGTACAGCTCTTTTACTCAGTGGAATGATCGATGAAGGACACTTCTAAGATGACCTTTAACATATAAGTAACTGCTGTTTAGAATCCGATGTGATAATTTGGGTTATCCCTGTTTTGGAAACTTGTTAGGAAAGATAGTTTGTAAATATATTATTTCTACTGTGCTTGTGCATATTAATTTACAGTGGGTTTTTTGGGGGGGTGGGAATAGCCCTGCAGCCCTTACAAACTTTCGGTAACCAATAACAAGGGGTCATGTTTGTGAAGGTGAAAGAGAAGTTGACACTCTTAAAATAAAAACCACTCTTTTAAGCTCTTAAAATGATGCAGTGCATCAGATGCAATGTTTATTCCCCCCCCCCATCCATATTAATTCACTACATGTTTAAAAATAGAGGCCCTGTTTAATCCATCCATATTGGTTTCTTCTGCTTGCTTTTTTTTTTTCTTTTCTGAGTTTCTATGAAAAACATTCCAGGAATCCGAAACTCTTAGATGGTCCTTTTTTTTTCTTTTTTTGATAGAAATCTGAGGAAATGATTGGTTGTGAAATCCTAACTCTGTCTCAATTATTGTAAAAAATTGAAACACTGAAAGTATGTGCTACTCTTGAAGGAGATGCAGAGCAGCTTGCAAGAAAGGGTGGCTAAATATAGCAAAGTTTGTCCTCTGCATGAATGCCAAATGTCCAGCAGTTCCCTCTTGATTAATTAGAGAAAAACAGCAGTCTGTTTTGAACAGAACAAGTGAGTCGATGTCGCTTTCTCTGTCTCTTTTTTTAAAAAAATAAAATAATAGGCACCTCAAGAATAAGGTGGGCTTCCAAGGCAGCTTTCCTTGTCCTTTATCATTGTTCTTATTTGGAAGTGATGGAGTTAAATACCAAATTGATAACCTTCCAAGTATGCTTTCCTGAGAAAAAAAGGCTTTTTTTGTAAATTTCCTGTTTTATTTCCAGTCTGGTCCATTTCATGGCTACACCGGTTCTTTTGCAGGGCAAGCTAAACCTGGCAGCGCTGATACGCTCCTGGGCACACGTATCTCTTCCAGTCACCGGTGTGCACAGTTCAAAAGCAATTTAGCCATTCTCTTTAATAACCAGGCTGTCTTTTCATGGTCACTCAGAAGTTGTGGTGGACCAATGGGCCTGAGGTTTATGCATAGCTGTCTTACGACAAGGACCGTGTTCCTTTCCCAGAGCCCTTCTGGGTAAGGGTGCAGGCCTGCTGCATAAATGACAAGAGAAGGATTTAGTGCAGAAGGGGGAAAGTGGTTGCGGAAGAAGTAGGCTTTCCTTCCCAGCATGAACCAAAATCCCCACATGGCAGAATAATTGGACTTGACATTAGAGTTTGCTTCGTCATGTTATTGCAGCCTTTTCTTTTAAACTTTACCCACTCCTTTGTTTCTCCTTGAAAGTGTGACAGCACGGCTGCAGAAACTCCAGCCGATTGCGAGCAGAATTGCTCTGCTCTTTTGACAGCTAGAAGGCCTCAGATCTCCCTCCTCCAAGGTTACTGAGTGAAACCTATCGGGGTCCACAAGCTGAAAGGAGCAAGTATTCCTCCCGTTTGACTTCTTCAGCCATCACCCGTGGCTAAACTCTGGTCGCTCCCTCCCTGACTCATCTGTTGGCTCTGTGTGAATCTGGGCCTTTGGTTTGCTCCCCTCAGCTTATAACTTCTGGCTTAAACGTTACATAATTACAGCCAGTGACTTTCCTGAGAAATTCTCACCGTGCTTCTCTGCTGTGAATAGCCTTTTCCGGTCATGGGGCACTTAGAAAGCATGGACTTTGGAGGTCTGTCCTGTAGTAGAATTTGCACCTGTTAAGCAAAGGTAGCCATGACCTACATTGTGGATTTCCTGCATGGAAGAACATTCGCCGCACACAGGATTCTTGGGTGCCCTTGATAGCATTCTATAAATAACGCTGCAGAAAAGATAAAAGCCACAGCTCCCTCAAACCTAGAAAGTCCCTGATAACTGGTGAAATGTCATCTAAGGTATTTTCTTCCATATTTAAATGGCTTCAGGTAGCCCGTTTCTGAATTCTCCCATTGATAGTAGCCCCTCCCAGCTCTTTTTGATACTGCATAATCGTATCATGTTCATTTCTTTATTTTCACTGCATCTACATTTGCCTTTTTTCCCCCCCTCATGGATCTCAAGATAATTTAGTCACAATTCTCAGAATTACTTTAATTGGTGGGAAATAATGACGACCCGTTCTGATAGACTTCATGGTCACCTGAGACCTTTGCTTTGGGTCTTCCTCATTGCAAGCCATCTTGATTAGGCATTGCACAGTATGCTCCTTTAACTGTTTTGCAAGTAGCTTGGCTACTTAAGAACGGTATTCATTGAAAGGCGTAATATTCCCAAACTAAGTCAGAGAGAGAAATCCCACTGAGTTGAGTGGGATTTATTTCTAACCATTGTCTTAAGATTCTGGCTTCGGATAAGGTGTTCCTCAAATGTTTTAATGTTTATTAGCTCCAGGAGTCTTAACTGGCTCCTGCGAATCTGGGCGTATCTAGTAGGGAGTCCATTAAACTTAGCTAAAACAATTCAGAATCACAACTTCCTCAGCTCCAATCAATATGCCTATTAGTTAGGAGCTCATAGAAGTTGCAGACTAGTATACAGGGGGGAGGGGGGTTTGTCATGCTGAAAGCTGGGCTGAGGAGTTCCTTATCTTGATGCTTACATTTACAATGCTATAGATTCTATCTCTTTGCAAACTTTTCTGGAGTGAAGCTTGATAGCTGAAAATGTCCTTGTGCTTAAACTAGTCATTGCCTGTGGCCCGCATGCGTTGATATTTTTTCCCCTGTGGCTCCCTTTACGATCTCTGGTCAGGTTAGCTGTCTGTTTTGTCTCGATGCTATAGGTTGTGCATTAAAATTCATCATTGGGTGCGATTGGCTTCCAGACCCTTGATTTCGGAAGCCCCTTTTCTTTAATGCATCGTAAACGTATGGTTCTGACTTGTGTCTGAGGCTTTACAAAAATGTGGCTCTTTCACTTTCACTGTGGTTTGTGGGCAGCCAGGTTGACCAATCGGGGCCTTGAAAGTAGCAAGAGACTTTTGGGTTTCATAATCAATTCTGAAGAAGCCGTCTTCGGCGGAACTTGCCTATGGAATTCAATCCACAGTGTGGAGAAGTCAATGCTTGCCTTTGACCTACCAAGGTTACAGAATTCTCTTGCTCTTGAGTGCAGTATGCGAATCCACCCGGGATGCTGAGCCACCTCAATATGAGTGGAAGTGGCTTTTTGCAGCTGCCATCTTTGTTTTCCTGTAATACTGGTTTTCAATACCTGTATGGTTGGGAGGGGCTGGCGAGCTCAAATAAATACCTGCTTTTACTTCATCCTCCTCTACAAGGATTAAACCTATTAAGTACACATTTTGAATGAAGAACTAAACAGTCTCTAGGGACAACATACCATGAGGACCATCAAAGCATATTATTGGCGCTTTCTTTCTAAAGCATTTCCCGCTTTGGTGTTACCAGAGCAAAATCCTCACACCACTAGCATTTTTGGCACCTGGATCACTTCCAGACAATAGCACCCAACTGTGCCAATGGCTGCTATATGTAGCTTTCCCTTTCGGAACAATTGGCTAGCTCTGGAAGAAGGCACTTACTGCAATTGCCCAAAGATGGTGGGGCCTGATTAATAATCCATGGATGGAAGTGGGACTGAAAATTAATATCGAGGTCTCCTCAAGCCAGCTGTTTTAGGCCTGTCGGCAGCGCATCTTAACTTTACCATCTCCTGGGGTGAACTTCACATACATTTTTTGAATTCTCCCTCCCTTATAATGAGGTTCCTTGTTTGACACGGGAAGGTGTATTTCTATCCCCTTCCCGTAGACAAGGAGGAAAGTGGCAGGAATGGTTTTTTTTTGGGGTGACCAGCATTAAAATATCTATCCATGTCCAATTAGATGAACATGTTAGATGTTACAACAGCTCAGAATTATTTTCGTGCTTCCTTCATATCATGTGAGTTTGGGGCACCTAGAGGAGGGAGGGAGGGAGGAAGGAAGGCAGGTTCACATTGAGGCCTTGACCCTCCAGCCCCCACGGTCTGCTCCAGAGGAATAAAAGTATCACGCTTAAATCAGGAACGGTCCTGAACAACTATTTTAGTATAGCTTGAGGAATTTGGCCACTGTGACTGAGACATTATGAAAAAACAGATTGAAGTTCCGTAGAAACTGGAGGTGTAGCGCTTAATGCATAGACCAGGCAGCACCAGGGATTCTTCTGGGAGAAATGTCCTACTTTAGTGCTGGTGGGAAGCAAAACTGACTTGTCCCCATGCTGCAAGTGGTCATGTATTGATTGGTATGGATTATGCAAGCAGCAAGCCCTTTAGAAAAAACCCCCAGCAAAGCCTCCTGTGCGTCAGGACCTTTAGAGCCCAGGGGTTGGCCCCCTCCCCCTCCCTCTTCTGCCCTGTTTGCTCTCTGTGCTGGCGGTTGGGAAAGAGCTGCCTTCTTGGAAAGGCTGAGGCTGGGCAGAGATGGGGAGGGAGGGCACATTTCACGTGAGCGCCCGCCTTTCCCAGCCTTCCCCTTTTCTGGACAGCCATTAAGCGGCTCCTGAAACCTCCCCCTGAAGCCACACGCCTAGTTCATTAGCACCTCCCTCCGCAGCAGCTTTTCACGGGGATCCTTTTTCTTGCTGGGCATTGATCCCGCACGCTGCAGCACTGCGGGTCTTCCCCCTCCCCCTCCAGATCGGTTAGCATGAAGCAACACAGCTCCCCCTCCCAGCGGCAACTGCCAACACAGGAGAGGATTGGAGAAGACCCAACGGGTGGGGCTGGGGTCGGATTGCCAGGCAGATTAGCCTTCACGCCGAGTGAAGTGAAGCCGAGTGACTCTAGGTTAAAGCACATGCAATCTGGGAATGCAGATCATAGAGAGAACTCTTTCCGAATGCTGCCTTCCATATCTTAGCATTTGCGGGTGGGGGTAGCGGTTGTGTCCGTTGCCTCTTTTATGTTTATTCCAGTTGCTTGTCATAGGAGTGAGTGATCTAAAGCCAATCCTCACACACCACCCTCGAGCATTCTGGTGTGGGTCAGTGACTTGGAAATGACACTTGGCAACCCCTTCGCCAGTACCGTTGCGCTGTTGCATAGTTTGGAGAGATCCTGGCTCCACATCTCTTCCCTTGGTGCTTTGTCTCCACCATTTCTGCTCCAGATTCCTCCTTGGGATATGTTGAAATATAGATTCTGTCCTCCAGAAGCTGCCGTAGCTGTTGCCTCTGTTCCCTGCTTCTTATCAGTTTGTCATACAGCGTCATGTTTTCAGCTGAGACGGGGGACGTTTTTTTCAGCGATCTCTGGGTCACATGCTTTTCCTGTCACCACAGAGGCAGACACCACATGGGAATCTGGCGCTTTTGGCATTCTAGGCTGGCCTACCGTAGAGATCTTGAACAAGTATTGATCCGTTGTTAAATAGTGGCATTGTTTTTGGTGAAGAATTCTGCCCCCCCCTTTTTTTTTTAAAAAAATAGTGACCCTAATCCCTGTGTGGTAGAAACACTAAGCCCTCCTTCCTTGGCATGTTCAGCGCAATCTTCTTGTGGAGGATTGATGTGACTAATGGTGCTGAATTTCACAGATCAGTGTTGGGGAATCTTATCCATGCCTTTGATGGTTACGCTTGAGGGCAGAACAGCAATAAGAGCAACATAGAAAGATAAATTCAAACTTGAATGAGCTTAGGTCATACTGGTGTACATTTCCATTTTCCATCCTGGCCAGACTTGAATGGTAGGCTAGTTGAATTGCTAAAGAAACCTCTGGGACTGAGGCTTGACTTCATTGCTGCCTAAATTCCCTAATATTATATTTGGTATGTCAAATTTATCTGTTTATCTCTAGAAAGTCTCAACAGTATAATTAAAAATGCAGAAAGGTTGTCAGATGAATGTGATGGTATTGGTTTTTTAATGAAAGAGAATTGCTAGTTTATGTTTCATATCTTTTTGATCTGTAAACGCGAACCATTCATAGATGTCTGTATTTTTAATAGAAATCCATTTCTTTTGGATTAAATTGCTTGGAAGGTCAGTGACGTTTGGTCAGACTGGATGGTTTGAAAACGTACTGGAGAAACTTGCAAATGTCTTGCATATTAACCTCAAATCTGCTCGCATATACAGTGTGAACTAAATAAATTGCATTGGTAATTTGTTTTTGCCACTGATGTCTACAGCCATGAAAAGCTTATCTCTGGAATTGCCAAATATTTTCCAACTCTGGCTCAATCAGAGCTTCCAACATCATTTAGATTGTAAACTTGTAGAACTGGCTTTATCCCTAGAACTGTGATTAAGCAGTGATTAGAACGATATGAACAGGCATTGTACTCTATTAGACGCTTGCATCTTGAACACTAAATAATAACTGCTCAGCTGAGAACAAATGAATACATGTAATAAATTCTCCACTCGGATTCATCATTTCAACATTGATTGCATTGAAATATATTTGAACATCACAGAATAATGGCTTTTCTGTTAGTGCTAAATTCCTATTGCAGATGTTGACAAAACCTAAGTTAGGTGAAGTTTTTGTATCCTGGCTTTTTTTTCCAGGGTATGATATGATGAAGAAGGGGAAAAATGTTAACAAGCTTGAAGTGTGTATGAATATTCCCATAGAATAGGCTTTCAGCTTTGCTCTGGTACGAGTCCCGGAAACTAAGCCATACCTGAAACTCTGTTTATACTTTATCTATTGAAATGAATGCTTAGATTTTTATTTTATTTTTTTGTAAAATCTGAGTCCAGAAATTTCAAGGTACTAAAATGTGGTTTCTTAGCTGATTTTCTGTGAGCTTTAATGTATGTTGATTTTTCTCTGTCTTTCTCCTAGATATGGACGTGTTGAAAGTGTCAAAATTCTCCCCAAAAGGGGATCGGAAGGCGGCGTGGCGGCCTTTGTGGATTTTGTGGACATTAAGAGTGCGCAGAAGGCACACAATTCTGTCAACAAAATGGGAGACAGAGACCTTCGGACGGATTATAACGAACCAGGAACCATTCCTAGTGCTGCTCGGGGATTGGATGATACAGTTTCCATAGCATCTCGTAGTAGAGAGGTTTCTGGGTTCAGAGCTGGTGGTGGGCCCACGTATGGCCCACCACCATCACTTCATGCACGGGAAGGACGTTATGAGCGGAGACTTGATGGGTAAGTTCCAAGGTTTCACTAGGCAGGTATTTTGTAATTGATTGTGGTGAGAAACACAAACTCCTGATAGGGCCCCCAGATGGATTTAAAATTTGGGGAATTATCTGCATTTCCTATTTTGGGTTGGAAACGGAAGTGATTCCCATCCCAATGGCTGGGATCTTGTGGATCTGTAGAAGATGTTTCCTGCAGCTGGTTGGAGACCCGATTCTAAGATGGAAGACGCCTCGATTATGGAGCTATTCATCTAGGGCTTGACAAACCCCAATTCTTGGATAACCTTAAGGCCTTCTTTGGATGTATCCTTATTATCCAATGGAGTTTATTGGATACCGCAAGTCTCCAAACCCAGATATGGAGTACCTTCAGCATTCGTAGGACCTACACAATCCCTTGGCAAAGCTTCGCGTGTAGTTTTTTCAGGGGTGTGCTGGTTGATATAGTCTATGCATAAAATTGGATTGGTATCAAAATTTTGTAGCAGGCTTATAAAAAGGCTGCCTCGTCTTGGATTCTACAGTCGTTAGCCCTGGGAATACATACAATGAAGACAGGAGAAGGCCGCTGTTGACGTTTCTTTCCCCTCTTGGATCTACATCTACTTTCCATGTACCTTGGGATTACTATCCTCATGGCAAACTGAACGAGACGGACGCTGCTCAGTTTTGGAAATTTACAGGCCATCCGTTGAGGTGCTGGAATAATGGCTACTACCTCAGATTTGTGGGATGGTTTTGAGCCAAGATCCCAGTGGGCCAGGGGAGTGGATTACTTACTTAGTCTTCCTAAAAAGCACATGTACAGTGAAAGGCACTCTAGCTTTAAAGACATGGTGTCGATCAGCTTGTGGATACGTCACAGACTCTGCTGGATGGTTACAAAGCTGGACAGAGGATGTCTGCTAGCCTGGGGCGAGGCCTTCGTTCATCCCCTGGTGCCTTTTTTTTTTTTTTTAAACCAGCCGATTCGTTCAGACTTAGGGCGACAGTCTGTGGTGGATGTACCTAGAAGCGCTGGCTGTCAGAAGAATGAAGTTGGGGGCTTCCACCCTTTGGCCAATCTGGGACTACTGGCTTCCAGTGGAGTTTTATTTTGGGTTTTTTTTTTCCTTCTTGTCCCTAGGATATTTTTTTTTTGTCTTGCTCGCTCATCTAAAATGCCACTTTTTGACACCCTTGCTTGTCCATTAAGAAGGTGGATTACCCCTATAAGAGGGGCCAAATTGGGGAAGTTATGTTCACAATTCTCTCCCTAGATTTAATTGGGAATATAGGTCGTGTTTCCACACTTGGAAAAGGTTGGTATGTCCTGCCCTGTGTATATTAGCCCCTCTCCTAACCCAAGTCAGTTCCTTTTTTTTCCACTAACTCCAGTAGTAATTAGTACTAATAGCTAACCAGCACTGCTGTAGTCATTAGATTCTCAGCTTTGCTAGTTCTTTTGTCTGTCTTCTGTGTCCTAACCAATAAAAGGGCTCTTACACACTTATACATTAACTTTTTCTAGAAATCTTGCTTTTTTTTTCTTTTTTTCTTTTTATTGTATCAGCTTTCACTGATATAATATTGACAGGGTGCAGGGTGTGTGTTGAGTGTTGTTTCAAAAGGCGAGGGCGAGAGAGCTCTTTAAATAAATATTTATACACGCTGAGACAGTATGTGATCTTATTTGCATGGAGCTGCAAACGTTTGTGATACCTACTAAAACGCCTGCCTTATAGGTTTTTTTTTTTTAATCTTTCGTGAGGCAGCTCTGACTTGCTGGAGAGGCAAGAATTCAGACAAAAACCTTAACATGGACCCATGGCCACTGCCTCCTCCGTATGGGGCAGGAACAAGTGGCTTAAGGCCTGCACTACACTTACAGCAGGAGCATAAAGTGGAAAGAGGAGGAGAACCTAATTCACTGTTTGGGGTGGGGGTGGGGTGGGGGGAGAAGGCAGGTCCATGCATTTTAACCTGACAGCCAAGAGGAGAAGCTCTTCATATGTAGGATGGAGATAACCGAGAACTGGGGTCCCTGCTAATTACTTTTCAAGGAAGGTGATTGGAAGTAAAAAGGGGGGGGAATGATTTGAATTCCTCCTTCCTTGAATGGTTCTAGGAAACTTTTGTAACTAATATAAGCGCTGGCTTTATTGCTTGATCTGCGCATGTTTGTTCTGAATTATTTCATCTGTTTTCCTAGCCGTGTCCTACAAAATGGGCCATTCAGTGACATCCTCTAGATTAGAACGCTAAATTATTGGAGGCCTTTTCTTGGCCTAAGCAGCTCACCCAGGTTCTTAGTTGTCTTAGCAACATAACTTTCTTTTTTATGTTCTACATAGTTGACAACATAGTTTTACGGGAAACATAATTCTGTATGTAAAATACAGAAATGGCCACAATTTGTTTTATCGACTATTAAAATATCCCATCCTGTTATTGTCTAAAGTGATTTTTAAAAATACCGCTACCACTCTCTCACCAGCACACAGAAACATTGTGTATCTTGTTTTCGGAGCTTAATGCCTGTGACTTTTGTTGGCTGTATCTTGACTTCATTATTACAAAGATAAGCAGAGATCTGACTTCAGCTAAGCTGATACATTGTCCTAGGACTTTTAGAAGCAAAGATTTCAAGTGAGCTTTTAAAAATAGATAAATTGCTTTTTTTCTATGAATTTGTGGCTAACGCCAACCCCTTAACGACAGGATTCTAGGGTAGTCATGGAATGAAATATGTTAATAGTTCAGTTTCATCCGAGAAATAGATAAATAGAACTGCTGAAATGAGGTCACTTTGCACAAGATCTTTTGGGTCTGTGGTACACAATTACGTCCACAGAAGCTTAGTTCAGACTTCTCCAACTGGATGCCTTTCAGATTCGTTAGCCTTCTTCTCCCATGATCCCTAGCCATTGTCCTGCGAGGCGAGGATTATGGGATAGAAATCTAGAACAGAAGCAGGCATCAAGCTGGCTCGGTTTAAGCAGTGAAACTGAGTCAGTGCCAGAACGAAGTTATGTTTAAACGTGAGCGAGAAGTCACGTAAAAGGACCAAGCTCATTCAGTCTGTTAAATAGATCATTGTTGGCCTTTTGATGACTTTTGCAGTAACAGCCAACCCTGCATTAAATGCTTGCATGTTGTTGAGTCATTGTTCTCCTTCTCTGATTTGACGTGCCTGTTTTTCCCCTCCTAAATGCAGGGCTTCAGATAACAGGGAGCGTGCTTACGAGCCTAGTGCCTATGGACACCATGAACGGGGGACAGGAGGATTTGATCGCACGAGACATTACGATCAGGATTATTACAGAGATCCTCGGGAACGAACTTTACAACACGGACTCTATTACAGTTCTCGGAGTCGCAGTCCGAGCCGCTTTGATGCTCATGACCCTCGTTACGAACCTCGGGCTCGGGAGCAGTTTACGTTGCCCAGCGTGGTACACAGGGATATCTACCGGGATGACCTCACCAGGGAAGTCCGAGGTAGAAGGCCGGAACGGAGTTACCAGCACAGCAGGAGCCGGTCCCCCCATTCCTCCCAGTCCAGGACACAGTCTCCCCAAAGGCTGGCAAGCCAAGCATCCAGACCCACTCGGTCGCCTAGCGGAAGCGGTTCTAGGAGCCGGTCTTCGAGCAGCGATTCAATCAGCAGCAGCAGCAGTACCAGCAGCGACAGGTATCGTCCTCCCTCTGGTAGGCGTGGGGTGTGTTTTGCTTCGGGTCTTGGTATTGATCCCGGAAACCACAGTGCATCGGCTGCAAATGTTGTGCTTTCCTCTGCTCCTCCTCCTGAAAGAGACCAGCACCATCTCCTGGTCTGCTCCTGCCTCCATCCTCCCCTTCCCTCCCAGGGTGGAGGCCAGGAGCGTTGGGCGGGCCAAGGGCGGACCATTTGGAAGGCTGCCCCCAGGAGACAAAAGCCCCACCTGCGAAATGGATCCCTTTTGAGCCACTCTGGGGGGAGTGGGGGGAAAAGATTCTTTGTTGCTTTTGTTGGTTTTATGAAAGGGTGCCCTTACAGACCCTTTGTAGAAGCAGCCTTTGATTGATTGGGGATAAGAGCTTTCTGCATTTTTCATTTATAATTCAGCACCGACTAACTGCCTGGACTATCCCTCTTTTCTTCTTTATTAACGGCATCTTTTGTTTATTGCCTTGAGTTCGAGTATCTGGATGAAATTTAATAGATAGGCGAATTATGGGTTTTCCACTGTTGCTGTGGCTACTACATAGCTTGCAGTCGTGAAATTGCACTGGTCAAGCCGGTCGGCTGTTCTCTGTGTTGGTTCCAGTCAAGGAACTGCGGCACTGTAAAAAAAGAAAAAGAAAGAAAAAAGATAAACAGAAATATATCATCCCATTTATATTTCCAAGGAAAGGACCTTCCTAATCAGAATGTAGAAGTACACCCGTAAATGATTGAAAATTGCCATGTTGAAACACGTAGGCTGTTTTTAAAGGAGGCAGATAAGAAGGTGCCATTGTGTTGTTGTATACCTCTCTAGCTTTTGTTTTGTCAGGGCAGCTCCCCACGTTGTGGGTGTACACTGGGGATTTATTCTGAGCGTGAGGCCTTCCACGGGCTGAGAATAGCCTTTCCCCCAATCCAGCCCCTGTTTTTTGACTCTTCCTCCTTTCCCCCCCTGTTAAAAGAATTTGGAAAATCTCCCCTTGCTTCAAAGGGAGATTCGTAAAACCTGCCATCACCTTGGATTAACGTCAGTAAATAGATGTTCTTTAACCCACTGAAATAAGCAGCTGGCCAGCAGTCCTTTTTGTGTGAAAGGGTGGGTGGAGGAATGCAGCCATACTAGTTCTCACCTTCATTAGACTTTGGAACTGTGGTTTAAGGCAAGGAGGAGTTCAGGCATTTTGTATTTTCATAGCATGTCAGCACTTGAGGAAATATGCTAGAAAGACACGGGGGAAAATAATGTTAACGTTGGGAGTGGCCAGTGGAGAATTTTCCCAAGTTGAATCCTACCTAGGCAAGATCTTCTTCCTGCTTTCATGTTTTATTTTTAAATCTCAGCTGCTCTCTGGAGCTCATCCAAATTCAGGCTGGTCCTCCTTAGCGTCCTCCGTCAGGTTTAAGAGCTGTTGAATTTGAAAAGATGGATATAAACTTGATCCTGGAATGCTTGCCATTCGTTCTTTGGGCTGTTTTTCGGTACTGTCTACAAGCAGGGCTTTACGGCGAGTCCAGCTTTCCCTGAAAGTAATATAATCGATTCTGCTTTTAAAGCTGTAAGCCCAATTTGAGACAAAGATAAAAAGCGCTATGATAGAAGATGCTTGGGGAGGGGGAAGTCAGCATTGAGGCTTTCAAAATTGGCTGGTGAGTTCGAGTTCATTTGATTTCTTTGCCTGTCTTGTCATCCTCAACTCCCAGAGTGAAAGCAAAGAGTGGGAAACTTAATTTTGTTATGTAACCCTGGCCTTTTCCTCCTGCTTGCCCCCTTTCCTTTCTTTCCACCTCAGGAATTTGCCAGCAGAGGATGAATCATTGGCAGAGAGCGGCAGGTTGATGAGAGAGAGAGAGTGTGTGTGTGTGTGTGTGTGTCTGTGTGTAGTTTTGTGGTTTGATCAGAAGCTTCAGAATTCAGTCCCAGCAGACTGCAGTTTCAGGTGATTTCGGTCCAGGGAAGGCTGAAGCTGTAGCAAGGAGCTTGTGGTGCAAGTCCCAGTTTCTCCATAAAACGAGGGGAGGATTGTCGACAAGAGGAAAAAATCCTGTCCGTTCTGGTTTCTTCCAGTCCGCTCAGCTACTACACCTTTCCTCAAATGGTGACTCGTCCCGTGGCTTTGCGGAGTCCCCAATTCAGTGGCTGTTGGCCATTTTCACAGGTTGCGCAAGCCTGCCTTCCCATCTGATCCAAGCCATCCTCTCCCAAGCCGGGTCTTAAATATTTCCCCCAGGATCCTATGCCATTTCACGCCTTGTTAATTGAACACAGATTTTTTTTCCCCTGCAGTCCTTTAGTGGAAGGCAGCTTTGTTTGCCTTTCTTTCTTTCTTTCTTTCTTTCTTTCTTTCTTTCTTTCTTTCTTTCTTTCTTTCTTTCTTTCTTTCTTTCTTTCTTTCTTCCTTCCTTCCTTCCTTCCTTCCTTCCTTCCTTCCTTCCTTCCTTCCTTCCTTTCTTTTTTTCTTTCGGTTCTCTCAGGAGGGATACCAGCTTCCTTAGGTCAGATACCTAGAGATGAAATTGGTGTGGGTTTGCATTGGATGCGGAACTGATGTTTTGATTCAGACTCTCTTTGTACTTGGAAAGCTGTCCTTTGCCAGAAACTTTTCTTTTGTTAATAAAACAGCTTGCGTTGCACACCTTTATCTTAGGTTGCCCCAACTGCTTACCAGACTAACAGGGAATGTGGTTGTCAGATGTATTTGTGAGGGGGGAAAAAAGCAGTGTTTCCCTTCAAGGCTGCATATTGATATATTTTCTTTCTTTGAAAAGTAATTCAGTGTTGTACTTCCTATAACTAAATCTCACAAGGGAACAAACAATACTTTAATAAAACAGTTGATAGAAGCTTGGTATGCAAACATCGCCTTGACTAAAGACCCTCTTCTGGGACTGTCTCCCCCCCCTCCCCCCCGGTGTGTGTGTGTGTGAGAGAGAGAGACATACATCAAATGTATTGCAAAGCAGTATATATGGAATTTATTTTATTTTGTTCCTTCAAACCTATTTCTAGCATGTCTTGCAAAATGTGAAAAACTTAATAAAAACAAATTTAATCAACACGGAGGCCGCTGCGCACCCCCCCCTCCTGAATAAATCTGTGTGGATCTTAAAATTCTTCCTTTCAGAGATACCATGGCTGTGCAAAAGAATACAAAGGGGGCTCCAAGGCTTCATTATTGATAAGCAAAACCCACAGCAGGAGTTGCTGTGTTCAAATTCTGCAGGCAACACAAGGAATTCCTCCTTTGGGTCTCCCAAACTAGTCTGAACTGGAATCCTCCAGCCAGATTTGGCTGCTTGCCCTCTCCTGGTAGGCTCTGTCCTCCCTGCCTGCTTGTTGTTTTTATTTTTCCAAAGCAGGAGCCCCTGGGTTAATTGGGGGGTGGGTGGGGAGAAGGTGGGACTGGCAAGGACTTGGGACAGTCCTGGCAGAGGGAAAGGGAGAGGGCTTACAGATTCCCCCTATTTGAAAGTTGAGCTGAGAGGAACGGAATTGGGTTCTGCTGTTTACTGTACTATCTCCAGTACAGCATTAAGAGAAGATGGAAAAGCTCTGTAAGAAAAAGTTGTAAATCAAAATGGATATCGAGAGGGGTTTTGTTTTTACTACAAACGGTTTAAATAGCCCAGCAGATTGGATTATGGTTCTACTACGGTGGGAATAATGTGAATCAGATTTAGCTGAGCTGGCTCTCTTAAGCATCCCCTCTGGGACTTTACTAGGTATAGCAGGTGATTAAACTTTATTTCCCTTTATTCACCCTTGGAATTTTAAAAAAATTTCTTAGTCCAAAGTTAAATTTTTCCACTCTCTGCCAGCAGAGCTAAAAAATGTAATTTGACTTGTTCAGACAAAGGTCTCTGACCATCTTATGTCATTCTCTTTCATCGCCTTCAACTCTTGCTAGTAGGCATATTTTGCCTGCTGATCCTTGAAGATGAAACTCAAAATCCTTTGGCCACCTAATGAGAAGGAAGGACTCCCTGGAGAAGAGCCAAATGCTGGGAACGATGGAGGGCAAAAGAAGAAGGGGACAACAGAGAAGGAGGTAGCTGGAAGGAGTCCCCGAAGCAGTCGGCATGAGCTTAAATGGACTCCAGAGGATGGTAGAGGACAGGAAAGTCTGGAGGAACGTGGTCCATGGGGTTGTGATGGGTCAGACACAACTTCGCAGTTAACAACAACAACATAAAAATATTCTCTAACCCTTGGTTACAATAGCATCCAAACATATGCAGTGTTGATAATTCTGGTGGCAGGAAGGTGTGAGCCTTGTTGTACAGTATTTTGTACAAGCAGAAATAAAGGCAATTTTAACTTGAATGCTTGCCTGTCAGAAGCCCGCAGTAATTTTCAGTCAGCGTTCAGGCCTAATTCAGAACACTGTGATTAACTTTCAAACAAACGCCTGCAGCTTGAACGTGTGACGGATGGCCTCTCTCTCTCTCTCAAATATATCTACCTGATACTTAAAATGCCCTCTTTAATGAGGTGGGAGAGCCAGTTTGGTGAAGTGGTTAAGGCGTCAGGGTAGAAACTAGGGTAGAAACCAGGAGACCATGTTTAGGACCTGCCTTAGGTACCAAGCCAGCTTGGATGACCTTGGGCCAGTCAGACATGCTCAACCCTAGGAAACAGACAATGGCAAGCTAGTTCTGATTCAACAGGAAAGGAAGGAAGGAAGGAAGGAATTTAAGAGATGCTTGGTTGCCTATCACTTGCATCAAAAATAGGTATCAGGTGACCTGTTTCCCCCAAAACAGGGGAAATACTTTTAAATACTGTTTGGTGTGTTTTAGATCTCAAAACAAATTGCTCCTCTTCACTTAGTGTTGTTTTTATATTGATTTTATGCAACTTCATATTGGTTTCTATGCCGATTGCTGCATTGGTTTTCCTTACTGTATAGATTGTTTTTACTTTATTTGGGTTTTGATGATGATTTGAAAGCTGTGGGAATCCCCCCAGACGACTGTCAGTTGTTTGGACTGTTTAGGTAACAGATTTGGTTTTGATGCTCGTTGGGTTATCCGGGAGTGGGCAGTGTCCTTATTTGTTGCTTCCACAGATACGGAGGGTGTTGCAGATACATTCCTTTCTTTGGGAGTTTGAATGTTTAAAATCCAAGGTTATCCTTGGAGAACCTTCGGTGGTTGGTCTCCACAAAACTGTTCCAGAACTTTTTCTCATCAAACTTTCCCAATGCAAACTTGTTATCTAAAGCCGGCCTGCTGATTTCCAAATGTTGTGTTTTAGCCTGTAGGCTTCTCTGAGACTCAAAGTTTCTAATTAATTTGTTTCAATTTTAGCACAGTCTTTACAATCATCAATGAAGTACCCATTTTTACTTTTTTTTAAAAAAGCAATTAGCTACTGTTGGAAGACTTTGATACATCGTTAGTATTGCTGTTGGTGTTATTCTTTTCTCAAAAGGCACACAGTTTTGGAGGTGCAGGTTTTTCAAGTGACAAATAAACTGCACTTATTAAAATTAAGAAATACATGCCACTGGTAAATAGGTTTAACAACATTAGTAGCCAGGATCTAAATTAAAAGATTTGGGTCACACCATAGCAGAAGTTCTGCCTTCTGTTCACATTCATTTGCCTCCATTTGAAAAAAAAAAAGAAAAGAAAGAAAGATTAATTTATATGTGTTCATTAATTTTACCATGTTTATGGGCCATCAAGATACTAAACATACATAAGTTACATAAGTGATAACCTTACATAAATATAAAACTAAATAAAAGCTATCTCCTATTCAAGGAGCAATAATTAAAAATTATCAGGATCTGGTAGTGTTTAGGAACTTGGATTATGGATTTCTAGACAACTGTATAGCTTCGACTGTAAATATAAAAGAAAATGTTAGATCTGTTTCTGGCATAAAGCAAGGGTCAGTGTTTTGTGTTTTCTTTGTTTCAATACCAGTTGCATTTTTCTTACATCTTTCATAATTTTATCATTCTGTTAATGGAAAGGAAGAAAATTCAGCCAGCTATTACAATTTAATGGAATGTGCTAAAAAAGATGCAGCATGAATAATTACACTTTCCTTGGTGTAATCACTTGACATCTCAATTAGTAGCAGATTGCTGTAGTGTGTCACATTTTGCAAAATACGCAAAAGGAGAGATTTTTTCCATGCCTTCCTTTCAGGAAGATGGGTTTTCCTGGTTGGTTTGTCAGGCAGAAAAGGGGGATTGTGAAGACCAGTAGATGGGATTTTTTTAAAAAAATATTATTTTTGGTTGATGTTGCAGTGTACTGAACAAAAGATTTCTCCAGCCTGAACTTGCTTATACGTCAGGACTCTTGCTGGAGACTTCCCTGCATGTTCCAGGAGACTCTGAAATTCAGCCGGTGGGAAGGATGTGAAGATGTTGTGTTCAAAAGCTGGAACAAACTGTGGTATTTCAGCAGTTCTGACAAACTATTCAGGTTGGCTGCAGATCAGCAGAGAGGAGGCTAGGAAGTTTTAGTTTTTCCAGATTTGGGCCTGGAAAGCAAAATTTGGAGGAGTGCTTCAGTGTTTATACAGGGTCGTGCATCCCTGCTTCATCCGGAGTCCTCTTCCCAGCAATTCCCAGCCCCTCGCTCTAGTTTTCTAGCATCTTCCCTCAGCTCCTTCTCTGCTTTCTCTTAGCTAACACTGTTGTCCATGCCTTTAGAATAGAATAACAAAGTTGGAAGGGACCTTGGAGGTCTTCCAGTCCAACCCCCTGCTTAGCTGCAGGAAACCCTACACCACTTCAAACAAATGGGTCATGCAACATCTTAAAAACGTCCAGTGTTGGAGCATTCACAACTTCTGGAGGCAAGTTGTTCCACTGATTAATTGTTCTAACCATCAGGAAATTTCTCCTTGTTGCTTCTCCATTGCACCGGGGAGAGAGAATCCAGGAATGGGTGTTGCTCTCTCTTCTGCCTGGAGACTGAGCTTGTCATCATTTTTTGGCAGCCCCTGAGATATTGGAACGCTGCTATCATGTCTCCCCTAGTCCTTCTTCTCATTAAACTAGACATACCCAGTTCCTGCAACCATTCTTGATACGTTTTAGCCTCCAGCCCCCTAATCATCCTTGTTGCTCTTCTGTGCACTCTTTCTAGAGTCTCCACATCTTTTTTACATCGTGGCAACCAAAACTGAATGCAGTATTCCAAGTGTGGCCTTACCAAGGCCTTATAAAGTGGTATTAACATGTGATTTTGACTCTATCCCTTTTTGACTTGATCCTGCTCTTAAATCCCCATTTCGTTTCATATACAGTAGAAAAAGAGCCGAGGTGGCGCAGTGGTTAGAGTGCAGTACTGCAGCTACTTCAGCTGACTGCTAGTTCAGCAGATCAGCGGATCAAATCTCACCGGTTCAAGGTTGACTCAGCCTTCCATCCTTCCGAGGTGGGTAAAATGAGGACCCAGATCATTGGGGGCAATATGCTATTTAGTATACTGTCTTTGGTGTAAGCCGCCCAGAGTCCTCGGAGAGTGGGCAGCATAGAAATATGAATAATAAAATAAAAATAAAATAAAACCTCTGGTCCCAGCCATAATTCATTCCATAACTTTGGTCGCAAACCGATTTGGTCGTGACCCAAACCTAATTGTGGAAATTTGGTGCTTACAAAAAAAGAAAATGGCGTGGAAAGGGGAAATCGGCCGTGGGAAAAAAAAAATGTGAATTTTTTGGTCAGATCCCAATTTGGTCATGGTCAGAAGCGTTGGTGACCAGAGGTTCTACTGTATGGACTAAAACATGCACACATTCTGGGTTCTCGGGCAGAGCAGCTGTTCAGTGCCTAGCAGAGTTAGTGCACTGAACCTCCTCTACATTCCTAGCCAGTTGTAAACCTGGATAAGGGTCTTTAGGGGTGAGCCCTGGACTCGCTCTTCCACTCCGAAGGCCTTTCTGATGCGAGGCTTCTCCCAGAAGGCTGGCTTGGAAACAACTCTCCGTGATACGAGGACTTCTGACAAGAAGATTTATTGTGGAAAAGAAAACTTGTGTTCTAAAAGAATGCCAGCAACTGCTGTTTATAGGCAGTCACATAGTGACTGTTCAAAGTTACAACCGCACTGAAAAAAAGGAACTTGGTGCACTCGTGACCTTTGTAGCATTCCCATGATCATGTGATCACAATCCAGATGCTTGGCAACTGACTCGTGCTTACAACTGTTGCTGTGTCCCAAGGTCCTGTGATCCTTTTTTGCGACCTGACAAGCGAAATCAATGGGGAAGCCAGGATTTATACTCCTTGCAGTCAACTTGGTCATTTGCATCCTTTTAGAGAGTCATTGAGGCCACTTTGAGGTTTATCTGTGTCCTCAGGGTCACCTGAGTAGTGCAAATGGGTTGTGGAGCCTTCTTGGCCGCTCTTTTGAAGACAGCCAAGTCCACATTTTGGACAGAGAGGACCGCTGGCTTGACAGAGAGGTCGAAGAGGCCATCTATGTTAAAATTGAACAGCCCTCTCTCAACAGAGGGGGAGGAATATGACAACATCCATCTCCAGTCTACAACACAAGTCCTTTCAGCAGTTCCAAGAAGGCTCCACAACCATTTGCATCACTCAGGTGACCCTGAGGACACAGACAAACCTCCGAGCGGCCTCCACGACTCTCTAAAAGGATGCAAATGACCAGCTGTCTGCAAGGAGTATAAATCCTTCCCTTCCCCACCATCCAGTCAGAGCTGAAGAAGCTTCTTGGATGAGAAGTGAAACATCTTCAAAGAAAAAGTCCAGCTGCCTCTTGAAAAAGCACCTCTGGGACAACCATGACCTGGATGACTGAGAATCTCCATGGACAAAGTCCACCTTCCTACATCTCTTTCCACGTGTTGTTATCAGCTAGGAACTGCTTTTTTTGGGGCTGCAGTGGTGGCTTTTCCTGTTTCTCTTATTTTTAGAAATGATGCCTAGCATCATCAACTCCTTGTTTCCTTGGGACGATGTTCACAGACTTAAAAAAGTCCTAAACATTCTTGGGGAACGATTTGAGCTTTTGGAAAGGTTTCAATTTTGCTACATTAAGATGATATTCTGATATTTTAGTGTTGATGGCTGCTTTGATCTAGCATCTGTTTCTAAATGTTTTCATTTTAACTTACATTATTGTCTAATTTAGACACGAACATTCAGTTTTTGCCCTTTCCTCATCCTTGGGGAACGACTCCACTTTTCTGTCATTCAATTTTTAACAAACATAATTTGATATGCTCAGATGAAAATACTTTCAAAACCCATCTTTTTCTAGAATCCTATTGTTTAAGCCAAGAAATTAAAAGACGCTTGCTCCTGGGGAGGAAAGCTATGGCAAATCTAGACAGCATACTAAAAAGCAGAGACATCACCCTGCCAACAAAAGTGCATACAGTCAAGGCTACGGTTTTTCCAATTGCAATGGATGGCTGTGAAAGTTGGACCATAAGGAAGGCTGAGGGCCAAAGAATGGAGCCTTTGAACTCTGGTGCTGGAGGAGACTCCTGCGAGTCCCTTGGACTGCAAGGCCATCCAACTGGTCAGTCCTAGAGATCAACCCTGACTGCTCTTTAGAAAGCCAGATCCTGAAGAGGAAACTCAAATGCTTTGGCCACCTAATGAGAAGGAAGGACTCCCTGGAGAAGAGCCTAATGCTGGGAACGATGGAGGGCAAAAGAAGAAGGGGACGGCAGAGAACGAGGTGGCTGGATGGAGTCACCGAAGCAGTCGGCGTGAGCTTAAATGGACTCCAGAGGATGGTAGAGGACAGGAAGCCCTGGAGGAACGTGATCCATGGGGTCGCGATGGGTCGGACACGACTTCGCAACTAACAACAACATTGTTTAAGTGGAGCACTTGCCTAAAAATAAAAAGTCAGTTGAAAGAAGCAGCCGTGGAGAGGCTTAAGGGCAATACTAGGAAAAAAGGAAGAGGGAATCTCCCTGGTCTTGAACAAAGAACACGAGGAACACGAGGGAGAGGAAGCAGATTTATGCCTCTTACTCGCTGATTAACCTGATCGGCAACGAATTTTATTGTAAAGACGATGAGAGGAAGGAGCAATCAACCTGGCTTGTAGGAACGCCTTTCTTCTGTTTCTTTATTTAACTATTTTAAAAATGCTTGCGGCTGCAGGATAAAGTGGAGCAAGAAATTGTTGACTTTTTAGGACAGTTTTATTTGTGTCAGAGGCTGCTTTGCAGAGTCTATTTATGCCGAAGTGTAACATGGGTTGTGGGTTTTTCCGAGTGCAGTTGCAGAAGGAGAGTATTTGCGGCAGTGCCTCGATGAGCTAATCCATCCTGAAGTTGTCTTGGGAGGACAGTCTGTGAAATGCAAGCACCCAATGACTCCCCTTTCTCTTCTTAGATGAAAGCGAAGGGCAGTGAAGCAGGAAGAGATGGTGCTTAAATTAAGGGAAGCCGCGGGGGCAATTCAGAAATCTCTCTTAAATAGGAAGACAGCACCCCTTTTTTTTTTTTGAAAAGTTTTTTCAGTTTTATTTTTTCTACACATAATATAAAATGTACATTTTCTTATACATAATTAATCATACACATATATATTTTCCTTAGAGAAAGCATTAAAATAAGACATTTTAATTACATTCGGGGTTGCTCCTCCTCTTCTTCTTCTTCTCCTTTCTTTCCTTTCCCAGCCTCCTCTCCTCTCCTACTTTCTCCTTCCTCCTCTCCTACCTCATCCTACTTCCCCTTCTTTCCCCCACTCCTCTCTTCTTTCCCCCTTCTCCCCTTTTCTCCTACTCCTGTCTCCTACCTTTCCTTCCTCTCCTTTTCCCTTTCTTCCATTCCTCTCCTCTTCCTCCCCTCTCCTCCCCTCTCCTTTCTATCTTCTTTGCTATATAATATTCTTCTTGTTTGGTATCCGAGCAACTCCTATATTCTACTCATATATACTTTCTTTCAATTTCTTTTCAGATTTATTCTATCTATCCATATTATCATTATTATCCATTACTCTTATACTCTTCTTCCCCCCCCCCCTTTTCAATTTTCACTGGTATCATCTAGGTTTCTATTTCTTTTTTTTATCTCTCCATCATTTACCTTTTTCTTATCTCCCTCATTTATCTATCCTTTTTTATTCATATTTCTTTTCTAACAGAGGACAGCACCTTGAAGGACCACCATGCTTCTTGATTCTGCTGGAGTGCAGGACAAGTTCTTCACAAGCTTAATTTTAGCTGGAGGGGCGGGGGGGGGGAAGGTCGATAGTTTATCCACACAAACTTAGTCACATGCCAGCATTCACTAGTATGACATGACATGCTGGGGCCACCAGCTGATCGCTTGGCTTAGGTAGGTCAGAGTTGTAGGAGAAAATAAGTTCACCTTGGCAGCCTGCGTTAAACCCCGTAGAGTCTGGTGCTTGCTTGTTCTCTAACTTTACACTTCCGTTTCTATTTCAGGTGGCTCTTGCTACCATTTGTGGGCTTCTCTGATTGGACTAATTAAAAAGCCACGTGCAAGAAATAGTTCTGCAGTCACTGGTGTTTCTCCACTCACCTGACTTATTTATTTATTGGTTCGATTTATATGCGGCTTACAATGCGTTAAGCAATGCGTTAAGCAGGGTGGCTTACAATGCGTTAAGCAACAGCCTTCATACTTTTGTATATACCTGCTTAGTAGGGCTTTTGGCCCCCCCTAAGCGGTGTTCTTTTTTTTTTTTTTTTTTTTTTTTTATACAAAGTCAGTTTATTGCCTCCCCAATCCGGGTCCTCATTTTACCTACCTCGAAAGGATGGAAGGCTGAGTCAACCAAGACTTGCGTGAAGTGTCTTGTTTCGGACGCAGCAGGCAAAAGAAAGCTCTTGTTTTCCAACAGGAACCTGGTTCTTGCTTCGAAGGAGCTTGGATTTGAGGAACTTTGGGGATTATTGCAAGTGCTGCAGTTTTTCCTTTGATCGGAGCCGCTGTTGAAAATGCGCATGAAGTTGCTTTCAGCCAGTTCAGCACCTGTCATCTCTGCCAAAAAGAAATCTTTTAAGTTTGGCTCAAGGGAATGCGTAGATAAGCTTCAGAAAGGTTTAAGATTTACAATTCCTATCTGTGACCCTTTTATCAGTTCTTGCCTTCCCTTGGTCAATTGGTGCTTTTTAATCCAGTTCCCTGCATTTGATAAAAGAGATACAGAGAATATTTCTGATGCCTCCCCAGATGTTTTCACTATCCAGATGTTAGCTCTTCTAGAGCCTTTGGCAGATTCAGTTTGTTCTCTGTGACTCACGGATTAATAAAAAGTCAAGACCCCTGCTAGAGTGGAGGGCAGATTATCCCTGCTTCAGGGATATTTCTAACCTCACTTTGTTTTTTTCAGAATCTTGGACAGTCCTTAAAGAATGGGAGACTGGAAGGAGCAACAAATGTCTTCTCAAATAGAAACCTGTTGCCCATGCCTCTCTTTGGGCTTGCTGGGCAACTGTGTGGCAGTTTGAAACCATTGGCAACTCTGTGTGTATGGGTATAACTGCTATACATTAGAGAGAGAGAAAGAGAGACGAGTGTGTTTGCGTTTCTACTTCTTTATGCACTTCGTTTGCTTTCCAACAAAAACAGAATATTGCTTGAGGTCGCTTCAAGCACCTTATACATTTAGCTTGTTAATGAAATTATGATAATGAGAAGTTACTGTTTAATCAGCCTCCAGTGTTAGGTGATACATTAATGTTGCAGCTGGAGCTGCGTTGGATCCAAGAGCTGAGTTGGCTTTCCTTGTGCATATCCGGGTTTTTGCATCCTCTGGCCTGATGGCGGAATCTGAATGGAAGCAAAGGTCTGTCAGACAGCAAAATTGCTGGCCTCAAAGGATCTTGGGAGTAAAACCAAGTGCTAGAGAAGCAAAACCTTGCAAATAAAACTCAAGTTTTTTACCCACACCATTGTAGCATGTTGGGAGGATGAGAAACAAATTGGTATTCTTTTTTTTTTGGCAAAGATCAGTATCCCCGAACGGTGATTGAAACATTCTTCAGTCAAATGAAAATTGGGTGGCACTTTTGTGCAGGGTAACAAGCAGGGGTTTACGTTGGCACTTCCTATCGCCTGCCAGTTGACTGGGAGAGAAAAGCAGAATTCTTTGCCCTTCACTCTTGGTCATCAGCGGTTGCTGCTTCGGGAGCTTGTCTCCGACTTCGAAAGGACTACGTAACCCGTTGAAAGCCCCTCCTCCCGGTGACGATTTAGACATCTGCAGATGACAGGTTCTGTCTTGGGAGAGACCTTGCCTGTCATTCCCACCCAGATGTTTGTCCTTCTGTGACACAAATACATCGTCTAAAAACAAAGGAAGTCTATTGTTTTCTTGCAGCGTTTAGACACGTGCACAATTCAACTGTTGAACTCATTTTCACTCCTAAAATTAAAATACAGATCTATCTTGTCTAGAATGAATTCTGCAACTGTATAAGACATTTATTTTCTCACAATCCTTGTTTCACAGAATTGCTAGTCTAGTTAAAGGAAACCCTCATTTACAAAGAATCTCATTGGCTTAAAAAAACCCTCAAACAAACTATGAAATGAGACAGACCGTTTGGTGTGTAGTGATTAAAGGCCCTGGACTAGAAACTGGGAGGTTGTGAGTTCTAGTCCTGTCTTGGATCCAGAGCTAGCTGGGTGGCTTTGGGCAAGCCTCCCCCTCGCTCAGCCCTGCGGTTTCTTAAGGATGAAATCCCCTTGTTTCAGGGTAACTGACGGTTGGCAAGGATCAGTCAGGCACCTGTGCCCTTATATTGTCGGGAATTGTTGGGTCTTCCTGTACTGGGTTACCAGTAAGTTGCTGCATTGTTTACTCCCCCCCCCCTATTTAAATAATTTAGAAACTGCATTGCTAGGAGAGAATGCCTAGTAAAACACTTGGGGAGGTAAAGATTTTAAAAATAGGATAGAATGGACATAGCGTGAGAATTCCTTAGTTTTTTTTTTTTTTTTTTTAAATAAAGTTCTCGGTGAAAGTTCTGCATTCTCTTTTGGAGGAAACCACATGGCGATGAATTAGGCCAAAGGTCTTCAAGCCTCTTAGCTTATATCTGTGTCAGTAGGAGCAACTGTGCCCAACCGACCTGTCCCCCAAGGGACGGCCTTAGAGTTTACGCCCACCTTTTTCCTTTCCTCTTAAAAAAATCAGAGGCAGGCAAATATTCCAGGAAAGGGAGGGTAGTTTAGCTTGGATTTTCTGCAAGTTGCTGCACGAGAGGTTTTCCCGCTGTGGGAAAAGCTTGGTAGATCCCAACTCTGCACCCTTTGAACTGGGATCTGTGCCAGGAGCTCCTTTTGGGAGAGTCGGCTCGAACTGGGGATTGAGACTCATTTGGCTAAGCACGGATCACCTGGCACAAACTCTTTTCTCACCTGACCTAGGACAGTGCCAAGAAGCGTTCTGTAACCATGGTGTATTGGTTTCTTAAGTCTCTTCTTAGTTACCGTAATGTTTTTCTATTGCTGGCAATTACTTCCTTTTCCACTTGCACCGTCACTTCTTCGCCTGTGTATCTGAATGCAACTTCTGCTCATATTGCCCAGAGGCGCTAATGAGAGCCGTTCCCGTTCTCTGGTGGTACAAGTCCTTAGTCTTTGTACAGGTCCCTCAGGTGTGCAAGACGTCTTTTATGCAATTCCCTTTACGACCCTGCCCTTTTTGCCAACTTAACGTGTCTCTTCACACAGTCAGATGCTAATGAAAGTTTTGTTTTAAAGTTACGTGCGGTGAGTTTGAGACAACTTGTAAACGTCGTACTTTTATTTTCAGCTAAATTCCTTTTCCCACGCTTTATTGGGGCTTTTATTTTCCACTTCTGCATACTACTGTGTTTCCCCGAAAATAAGACCCTGTCTTATATTTTTTTTGAACCCCAAAATAAGCGCTTGGTCTTATTTTCAGGGAGGTCTTATTATTTGGGGGCGCATGGAGGAAACCAGAGGAAATGGCGGGGAATGGCTGTGCATGCATTTAAATATTTTCAGGGAGGGCTTATTTTCGGGTGAGGGCTTATTCTAGCACATGTGCTCAAAAGCCCGCTTGGGCTTATTATCAGGGGATGTCTTATTTTCGGGGAAACAGGGTATGTTTCTCCTTTCCTTACTAAACTTTTGTGTAGGTAATCCTCGATTTACGGCCACACTTGAGGCCAACATTTCTGTCGCTAAGTGAACCATTTGTTCAGGGAGTTTTGCCCCCTTTTTCGACTTTCCCTTTCGACAGTTTAAGGGAATCGCTGCAATTGTTTAAGTTAGTCGCATGGCTGTTTAGTGAACATGACTCCCGCATTGACTTTGTTTATCAGAAGTTCACAAAAAGGGATCATGTGACCCCGGGACACCACAACCGTCATAAATATGAGTCAGTTCCTAAGGGTCTGACCACAGGGATGCTGCGACTGTCGTAAGTGTGGAAAAACAGTCATAAGTAGGTCAATATTGGAAAAATGAAGCTGTGCCTACTATTGAAGAATGGACTTTGAAGATGGCCAGTTTTGCAGAGATGGTGAAGATTTCAGCATATTTAAAAGATCGCTCACAAGAGACTTATGTATGGGAGTGGAAAAAGTGGATAGATTATGTGCAGAATAAATATCAAACTAAGAAATATCAGATAGCTTTTAACTGAAAGTATTATATAGGGATAGAATAATAATAGAACTTTGTGAAGATGTGAAAAATATACAGGGGGTGGACGGGTTCAAGATTTATAAAAAGGGGATTTTGATTTGGATTATATTTTGAGGAAGTCTGGGGGGGAGGGGGGGTTAGGGAGGTTTGGGAGGGTGGGGGGGGGAAATTGGGGAGAAAATGTAATTGTAAAACTTTCAATAAAAAAAACGGTCATAAGTCACTTTTTTCTATCCCGTTGTTACTTGGAACGGTCACTAAACGAACTGTTGTAAGTCGAGGACTACCTGTAGCACCTTTTATAAATCAGCGCTCCACAACCAAGTGCCCTTTGGATGTCATGGATTGAAACTCTCAGAGCCCTGAGCAGGAATTCTGTGACTGTATTCCGGAATATCTGGGAGGGGCCAAGTTGGGAAAAGCCGATTAAGATTTGCAAGTAATAAGTAGCTTACTGTGGTTTTACAACCTGTACTTTTCTTAGTTTCTTGGTAGAAGGCAAGCAAGCGTTCATTTTAATCATGCTGCTCTCTGAAGGGGGAAGGAAAAAAAAAAAAAACCAGCGTAATTTTTCAGGCTTCCTGTATTATTACTGATAAGCTGAAACCAAAGATTTAATTAACTTCCCTGTTGTCAGCGTAAGGGCATTTACATTACACCAAACCCGGATGGCGTTCGTTTGGCTCCTTTGTTTGGGGATTTTGCAAACTTTCAGTGAGACTGAGTTCTTTGGGGCTGAGTTGTTTTCATGAACATGGCCTTCTGTTGTGGTCCAGGCGTCATAGGTCCCTGGTGCAGAGCTTTATTAGGTGTTGCTGGCTGTTTCAGTTAATCAGAATTCCCGGCTTCTTGTCTACATTCTTTAGATAAAAAAGTAAAGATAAAGGTTCCCCTTGCACATATGTGCTAGTCATTCTTGACTCTAGGGGGCGGTGCTCATCTCCGTTTCAAAGCCGAAGAGCCAGCGCTGTTCGAAGACGTCTCCGTGGTCCTGTGGCCGGCATGACTCAACGCCAAAGGCGCACGGAACTCTGTTAACTTCCCACCAAAGGTGGTCCCTATTTTTCTACTTGCATTTTTTATGTGCTTTCGAACTGCTAGGTTGGCAGAAGCTGGGACAAGTCACCCCGTTACGCGGCACTAGGGATTCGAACTGCCGACCTTCCGATCGTCAAGCTCAGTATCTTAGCCGTGATGGCGCAGTGGTTAGAATGCAGTGGTTAGCTGCAGTTTGGCAGTTCGATCCTCACCGGTTCAAGGTTTACTCAGCCTTCCATCCTTCCGAGGTCAGTCAAATGAGGACCCGGATTGTTGGGGGGCAAGAGGCTGACTCTGTAAATAGCTTAGAGAGAGCTGTAAGGCACTGTGAAGCGGTATATAAAGTCTCAGTGCTGTTGCTGTTGCTATTAAAATTGGAGATTTATTCCCCTTCACCGGAGAGTTAAAAAAGAGATTTCGGATTACGATTTGTCTTAAATCCTTTTTCTCACTTGTACCTCACCCCTTCGGGCTTCCTTGAAGGTGACACATAGCAATATACGGGACGGGAGAAGAAGCCAAGGCTGACATCTTGTTTGTCTCTTCGGAGCCTTGGCATAAACTGTTTGTCAGGTTTCGACGTCGTCTCACCTGCATTTACTCTAGTGCTGACACTGTTCCTAACTGACTTTCTCACGGTCTCCTTTTTGTGCCCGTAGCAGCGACTCTAGTAGCAGTTCGAGTGACGAATCTCCAGCCCGTTCGGTTCAGTCGACGGCTGTTCCAGCCCCCACCTCCCAATTGCTTCCACCTCTGGAGAAAGATGAACCCCGTAAAAGTTTTGGGATTAAGGTCCAGAATCTTCCTGTGCGTTCTACAGGTAAGTCCCACGCAGCCTCCCTGCACCTCAGTGCCCACTCCACCCAGCCGTGCCGGGGCTGAAGAGAACACTCTGCCGAGACACGTAAAGCCAGTTGAATGAGACGCCACCTTTATAATTACATTATGGGTTCCTCTGACCTACATTTCGAAAATAGGCGGTTTGATTTTTTTTTTTTTTTTTTTTTTTACTGAAATGGCTTTTGGATAGACTGGCTCCCCCTGCACATTGTAATAGAGATTTTACCCCCAAGGAAATCCAGGCTCATCATAGGGAAGGGGTTGGGGCTATGTGACAGTAAAGCCCTTCCTCTGACCAACACAAATATTTTAGCTTCCCCCCCCCCCCTCCCGGGATGGGGAGAGTTCTCTGGGCCTTCTTTTTCATTTCTATACCTCGTATTTAGGGGTGCTAATCATCAGGTTCTGACAGGTTCTGGAGAACCGGTAGCGGAAATTTTGAGTAGTTCGGAGAACCGGCAAATACCACCTCTGGCTGGCCCCGGGAGTGGGGTGGGAATGGGGATTTTGCAATATCCTTCTCCCAGGAGTGGGGAGGGAATGGGGATTTTGCAGTATCCTTCCCCGAGGAGTGGGGAGGGAATGGGGATTTTGCAGTATCCTTCCCCCAGGAGTGGGGAGGGAATGGGGATTTTGCAGTATCCTTCCCCCAGGAGTGGGGAGGGAATGAGGATTTTGCAGTATCCTTTTCCCAGGAGTGGGGAGGGAATGAGGATTTTGCAGTATCCTTTTCCCAGGAGTGGGGAAGGAATGGAGATTTTGCAATATCTTTCCCCTGCCACGCCCACCAAGGCACACCCACAGAACCGGTAGTAAAAAAATGTGAATTCCACCTCTGCTCCCAGCCAAAATGCAGGCGCTTCCTATAGTAGATTGCTTCAAGAAAGCGAGAGGAGGGGAGAATAGGTGCCTGATGCGGCCATGCCAGCAGGCGTGGGAGTTCTTTTGTGTTCTTGCTATATTAATGATGGATATAAAAAGATAACAACGCCAACCGAAACTTCAAGCTGAAAAGAACCGCTGTGGATTCCAAAGGTGACCGTGCCTTCTTTTGATTTGCTCCTTGTGGTGTAGACACCAGCCTCAAGGACGGGCTGTTCCATGAATTCAAGAAGTACGGGAAGGTGACCTCTGTCCAGATTCACGGGGCCTCTGAAGAACGATACGGACTGGTGTTCTTCCGGCAGCAGGAGGATCAGGAGAAGGCCCTGAACGCCTCCAAAGGAAAGCTGTTTTTTGGCATGCAGATCGAAGTCACGGCTTGGATAGGGCCAGGTGAGCCCCTCGGAAGGCCTTCTTGACTCCTGGGAACTTACCCATGGCCCAAAGACGCCTGGCTGTAGCATATCAGATCGTCTTGGGTGGAATGGCGAAGATTCGAGGCCATTTCAAAGCCAGCTTAGGGCCTGAACTGTCTAAATGTTGCTTTTCGGTCAGATTGTCAGAATTTGTTCTTGCTGTGGATGCCAGAACCCCGGAGGGAATCGCGCCTACCATCTGTCTGCTTCTGCTGGCTCCGATCTTGCAAAAGCAGAAGTAGATGCTTGGTTGGTTATGTTTTTAGTTCAACCCGACTCAGGTGCTTGCCCTTCCAGAGGTGGGAAACATGAGACACCGCAGAGTGTTTTTGCACGTCTGGGATTCCCTATTACTTGTCCCATTTTCATTTTTATTTAGCACAATGCAGCCTTAGCTGGTTTTATTTGTGTATTGGCCTCCTATAATTAGAAAATTCAAAAATGACACCCAAATCATTTCTGAAGTGGTTCTATCAGCTATTTTTTCCCAGGTTAGTTTGCTGAATTTTTTTTTTTTTTTTGCTATGAATTTTATTTTGCATTTTCATTGCCTCTCAGGCTACTCTAACCGTTTCTCTTCCGGCATCCCGGAGTGCAAAAAAAACAAAAACCTTTGGAGTGGGAAAGGGGTTACTGACCTAAATAACAGCTAGATTTGTAGAAGCAAAAATGTCTCGGAAGACAGCTATTTTTGTTTCTTTTGCCCTCAGAAACCGAAAGCGAGAACGAATTCCGGCCACTGGATGAAAGGATTGATGAGTTTCACCCTAAAGCGACTAGAACTCTCTTCATTGGTAACCTTGAGAAAAACACCACATATCATGACCTTCGTAACGTTTTCCAGCGTTTTGGAGAAATAGTGGTACGTACAGGCAGTTTTAGCTCTCTTTCTGTGTCAGAACATGTTCGAAAAACCTAACCCGGGGCTAGATTTTATTGTCTTTTAGTACAGAAATCACAACATTCCAACCCTGAAAGAGGGCCCATGTCTTAGCTGTCCAAATACAGTCGTTTTGTTGTGACCCAGGCCCAAGTAAGTAGTAGGAAAATCAGTCAGAGAAAAAACAAACTTTATTCGAACAGCTGAGAATTACTTCATTCCCAGCGTCGTTCAACTAAATTAAAGCAAATTCCTCCCAACACAAATTCCTCAGTCCTATCGCAAACCTTGGTCCAATTAGGCAAACCGCCAAAGGCCTTTCTTGGCAAACGTTCAGAAGTCTCAGATACAAAAATAAATACAAGATTTAGACGACGAAGATGACGAAGCTACCAACGTTGTTTTCCGGCAAAGCCCAAACGCCGTTGCTCGTCTGTTTTAAGCCTTATGGGAGGGGCCAATCATCTCTTGGCCTTACTCCCGAGTTGTCCTCTTTGCTTGAGCTGCTCTTGCCTTCCGGCAGCTCTTCTCATGTGTGCATTAGGAACAGGCTCCTCCTGTTCCTCTGCCTCACTCCTATCAGCCTCTGGAGGCTCTGAAGTCTGCACATCATTCCCAGATGGCCCTGGCCCCATCTCTGCCTCCGACGCAGAGCCCTCATCCGGGCCTTCCCCAGCCTCCAGGACTGGCCCATGTTCTTCCTCAGCCTCATCGCTGTCCGACTCCGCTGACAGCTCTGCAGGCTGCTGGCGGACCACAACACTTTTGAAGATAATGATTTGAAGTGCTGCCATCCCTCTCCCACCCCCATGCCCAGACAGGTGCCAGGTGATGCCAGGCAGCACTTATTACACCAGAAGCAATGGTGACAGTGGCTTCGCCAGAAAGAATGCTTTTCTCATGCCCTGCCCCCTGCCACCATGGTGAAGCAGCAAGAGGGCGAGCTCAGCAGAAGCTTGCCTGGATTTGGCCAGGGAGATAAGTCTTGGTGTATTCGGGTCTTCTCCCGTGTAATATTGAGAGCACTTTGGCAACGTTTCGGCAGAATCTCATCTGCCATCATCAGGCTTATGCAAGGGGTCTTCTGCATAGGCCTGGTGGCTCAGCAGACTGATAGCATTGTGATTAACACCAGCTGCCTGCAATTACTGCAGGTTCGAATCTCGCCAAGGCTCAAGGTTGACTCAGCCTTCCATCCTTTCTAAGGTAGGTAAATTGAGGACCCGGTTTGTGGGGGCAATAAGCTGACTTTGTATAAATATACAAAAGTATGAAGGCTATTGCTTAATGCCTTGTAAGCCGCCCTGAGTCTCCGGAGAAGGGCGGCATATAAATCAAATTAAAAAAAAAAAAAGCCTGATGACGGCAGATGAGATTCTGCCGAAACATTGCCAAAGTGCTCTCAATCTTACAAGGGAGAAGACCCGAATATATATATATATGGGAAAATGGCATCAGCAAAATGACTAGGGTTGCTTTTTTCAACCCTTCTGTGTGTAGCCCATGAGAAACATTTGAGAGGAAGAAGAGTTGTAAGCGAGGGGAAAGTGACAACAGAATCTTTGCAGATGTGATGAACAGAATCTTTGCAGATGTTGTGATGATACGACATTGTCAGCCCTGTGGGACTTTCACGGAAACATTTAACGCTCATTCCAATTGTGTAAAGTTTTGCTTGCCCACTTGTGCCGAGACCAAATTTTTTAAGAAATCTGTTGCCCTTCTTCTCTAATCGATCAAAGGCGACATTTATTCTGCTGTGAACAGCTGATAGCTCAGACCTTCCCTCTCTTGTTGGCACCTTTTCCCCCTTCAGCGTGTGTTGTCTTGAAAGTCAAGGGTGTAGCTGTGTTACTTTCTGGAAGGATAAGAGCTCAAGCTGTGCCCTGCTGGATCCGATCTCTGGCTAGTTTAGCCCAGCGGTCTGTTCTCACAGTGGCCCATTGGCTGCACAGAGAACCCAGCAGATGGCCTTCAGAGGCATAGCAAAGTCCTCAGGGCCAAGATCCTTGTGTCTTCCATGACTTAATCAATTACATTGTGATGTACAATGACAATAAAGGCTATACTATACTATAATCCAACCTTTGTTTGAAGCTAGCCAAGCTGGTAGCCAGTATGTTTCGTGGAGGCGAATTCCAGTGTTGTGCAAAAAAAAAAAAATTCCATTGGTCTGGCCTGAATCTTTCAGGATTAAATTTCATTAGATAACTTCTAATATTTGGGGAAGAAGAAAATGTTTTCTCTTTATGCACTTTGTTTACACAAAGCATAAAAAAAAGCACAAAGCACTTCAGTCATGTACTCTTCGCATTCACCTCTGTTTGTTTCAGCTAATCAGGTTTCCTAGTTTCAAGGCAAAATATTTGGGGTTTTCTCCTGTACTGGATGCTGGTGGTTGTTCCATTAGATTTTGTGCACTCTCTCTGTCCATATATAACATATGTGGGCTATACTCAGGGCCCTTTCAGTTTCTGATAAAAAGCCACCACGTTAGCGAAGAAAAAAGAGGCGGCAAAGAGCCGGAGGTTCCAGTGGGACTGCCTCATGGCCTGGAACTGGCTGACCATCTCATCCCACTGAGCCTCCAGATGCTGGTGCCTGGCCTTGCACTCCCACAGGTCTTCCCTCTGCTTGGAAAGCCTATGCTTGTAGTCCTCAGTTGAGCCTCCTTCTCAGCCAAATCCAATTTGAGCTGAGCCAGCTGTTTTGCCAGCTCTTTCTCGTGGTGGCTGGTTAGCTCCAACAACTGCTTCCTATTGGTGCCCTAAGGAGCCTGGGCAAGCAGGCGAGGAGAGGCTAGGAGGGGAGGGGTGAGTAGAGGCCGGCGAGACGCCCCTCAACGTGAGTAATATCTTGGCCACGCCCACCCAGTCACATGACCACCTAGCCACGGCCACCCAGCCTGTCAGATCACATTAGTGATCCGTGGGATTTAAAATTATGAATTTAGTGGTCCCTGAGGTCCAAAAGGTTGGGGGGCCCCTGTTCTAATCCAACCCTCTGCTCAAGCAGGAGCCCCTGTCCCATTTCAGACAGGTGGCTGTCCAGCCTTTTCTCAAAAATCGCCAGCGATGTGCACACAGTCAGCACAGAACAAGCTTGCCCATTGTTCTGAAGAGGAGGGCTCAGAGGTAACCTCTGGAATTTTGGCCCCACTTTCTCCGCTTGAGGGAAGAGGTGTACTGGTCCTTTTCCTCTCTGCTTCCAGTTCAAGGAGAATAAATGCAGACTGGACGGAATAGCTACGTTTTCATTTTCAATAATGAGAGCTGGCTGGGCTGTTGGACTAAATAAATAAATAATAATTAAATAAATAAATAAACTTTATTGTCATTGTATACTAAGTATACTAAGTAGCAAAGAGCCTCCAGTTGTTGGTGCAGGGTGCTAGGAGCCTCCAGGAGACCAGTGGTAGTAAGACATTGGGAGGATGAGGAAAGGGAGTGTTTATTGATAGGGCACCTCAGCCAGGTGTATGTCAGCTGCCCTAGGGTGGGTTTCCTCTTGAGGGAGCACCCTGCCTGATCCAGCTGCCCCCCCCCATGGTACTGCCGGTCTAGACCCCCCCCTTAATGCTTTCTTTCCCCACCAGGATATCGACGTTAAGAAAGTGAACGGGATTCCTCAGTATGCCTTCCTGCAGTTCTGCGATATTGCCAGTGTCTGCAAAGCTATCAAAAAGATGGATGGAGAATATCTTGGAAACAATCGTCTCAAGGTATGTGGGGACGGCACTGGGCAGTGCCCTGGATCTTTTGACCCTGGCCTCTTAGTTAAACCTTGCTGCTCTGGTCAGATTATTCGACTCCGATAGTTAGATTATTGACAAAACTGTCGATTGTTAAGCTAGAGCTCTTCTGGAGAGAGTTGTCACCTTTGTTTATTGTTCATTCTTCAATAATGGCTCCATTCAACGCATACTGTCCAATTGTTTATAATATTAACTTTTATATCAGTTTTGTTGGTTGTATTATGTGCCTCTGTTACTGTGACCATTGGCGTAGATTCTGCAGCATCCAGATGGAATGAATCAGTGAGGCCCACTCTTCCCGGTTCCTTTTTCTCTCCTCTCAAGGGCATTTCTGGGCCACCTTGTTGGCAGGCTTGGCCTAGGGGTTAAACATTGCCCGGGTGACAAAGTGCATTTCCCATCTTCCCCCTTAATTGCTTTGTTTCACGGCACCACACGGGGGAAGCTTATCCTAATCGACTTGCCTGGGAGTGAGCTTGCCCAAATGGCATCAAAGAGAGTACGTTCGGACTTGTTGATGCTCGCCACGGAAGCATGATTATTTCCATAATGGTTTTGTCGAAATGAGTTTAATTGTGTGTTTCTTGTCTGACTGGCTCTTTTCCACTTGGGTGTCCAGCTGGGCTTTGGGAAGAGCATGCCTACCAACTGCGTGTGGCTGGACGGACTAGCGACAAGCCTCACGGATCAGTATTTGACGCGACATTTCTGCCGCTACGGCCCAGTGGTGAAGGTAGGTGGGCCGGTCTTCCATTGTATGAGTTTGCCTCTCTTTCCCTCTCTCTCTCTCTTTTTCTCTTTCTCTCTCTCTTTCTCTCTCCCTCCCTCTCTCTCTCCCTCCCGCCCTCGCTCCCCCTCTCTCCCTCCCTCTCGGGCACAAGGGACCTGTTCCATGGAGAGAGGTTTTTCCATGGCCTGGAGCAGGGGGTGAAATGCTACCAGTTCAGTCGAATCAGTAGTGATAAAAACTACTGGTTCGGGTAAACCCGTAGTAAAAAAAAAAAGCTACCGGTTCATTTGAACCGGTATTTCCAATGATCAGCTGTGCCGCGCGATTTATATTCTCCAGAAAGCAGGAAATCCTGCTTTCTAGCGAATCTAAATTGCACGGCACAGTCCCCTCACTGTTCTACTTACCTTCAAACGGCTGCGTTTGGTGCGCACTGCACATGCGTGCTCACGGGGCACGCGTTTGGTGTGTACTGCGCATGCACATGCAGCATGTGTCTGGCACGCACTGCGCATGTGAGTGCAGCGTGCGTCTGGCACGCACCGTGCATGCGTGGGCAAGCGAACCTGTGGCAACCGGCAGAGGATTTCACCACTGGACTGGAGGTGTGTATGGTTTTGTGCGCTGCCTACATCCCGTGGATGGGGCTTCACTTGTTTGCGCGGACCGGTTTCTGGCGGTCCACGGACCAGGGGTTGGGGACCCCTACCTCAAAGTGTTCCGTCGTCTAGTCTGTTTGGGCATTGAGTACCACCCCCGAGTTCTGTTTTCATGTTGTTGTTGGACGCTTGCCTATAGTTCCACCAGCAGATTCTTCTGAGAGGCTCCTTTCTAAGTTCTATCCAAGTTGATCTTGACTTCCGCCCAGCGGCTCCTGTAACATTGCAGGATAAATGAAGAGCATGCTCTATTGGGCCCAGCTCAGGCTAGAAAAGCCTCCTGAACAAGCCTGTTGGGTTAAAACATAAACAGAACATTCAGGAACATTGGTGGAATTGCCACGATGGTTCCCCGCTTTCTGCTTTTTTTGGATAAATGCTCCAAATAAATGCCAAGTCCTGTTTTTGGTCCACTAAGATGATTGTGGCGGATAAGGAATTAAAAAGCAAAATGATGACACCCCAGAGAATGTTCAAAATTCTTGCCATCCTCGTCTCTGAAACAGTTGAAAACTCTTTTGGCTTCAGCTACTATGACAATCCCTCCCCTTTCTTCCCTCTTATTTCGTTTTTCATTTTATTTTTACAGGTGGTGTTTGATCGCTTAAAAGGCATGGCTCTGATTCTCTACAATGAGATAGAATATGCGCAGGCGGCTGTCAAAGAGACCAAGGGGAGGAAAATCAGCGGGAATAAAATTAAGGTCTGCAAAATTAGCTTCTTCAAGAGCCATTTAAAAAAAAAAAATTATGTAAGGGAATTTCTGCGTGGCACAGAATCCCAGCCAGAGTGATCATTACTTACATTAGTCCTACAGCTGACTTCTAATCTGCTATTGCTTTGCTCAGGTTTCCCTTTCCTTGTCCCTTCCCTCATCCCTTCTCTCCCTTGTTCCTTCTCTCCCTTGTCATTTCCTCCTTCCTTTCCTTTCCTTTCCTTTCCTTTCCTTTCCTTTCCTTTCCTTTCCTTTCCTTTCCTTTCCTTTCCTTTCCTTTCCTTCCCTTCCCTTCCCTTCCCTTCCCTTCCCTTCCCTTCCCTTCCCCTTCCCCCTTTTTCCCCTTTTCCCCCTTCCTTCCCTATATGGACTGTGTTTATGGGGCAACCTTCTTAAGGGAAGATTGATCTTGCACCTTGTTTTTTGCCTCAGTTCTGGAATTGGTGGTCAAAGGGCTGTCTATTTCCATATGCTGCCTTTTCTCTGCCACCAGATTAATGGAAACCAAGCAGGTCCTTGTAGTGTCTCATCTCCAGTCAGGAGCTGAACCTGCCAGTGAAGCAGGGATGGTCCTGTGAGCCTCCTCATCCCTAGCAGCTCCAGCAGTTTGAACCTGCTCTGCGGCTTTCTTAGATGACAGTAGTGGGAAAGCTAGGAAGTGTTGTGGGATGATTGTCTTCAGTGTTTGCCTTCAGCCTTTTTAGCAGTTGGCCCCTGAGAGCTGCCCCTTGGTTTTCTATGAATCAGAGGGTTCCTGGGCTTCTTTGGCTTTGGCACATGGAGATCATTTTCAGAAGTTGCACTGTGGGACATAGAGAGCTTGATGGCCAAACAAACACCTGGTGAGACTATTCTGCCTGTTTCAGTGGGCCATGGGATGGGGTCCCTGTGGTCACAATCGAGCAGTCCAAGATGAAACTGTGAGGCTTCCATTAACTGACAAGCTTCTATGAAAGTTAGCATCTTCTCCAGAGCAACAGATGTTCTATTTTTCTGTTGAGGACAGTTTGGGGTTGGACCTGTCCCCCTGCATTTAGCTTTCCCTCATTATTTTCATGGTTGTATTTGGAGGAGTAAACCTGTGCGGGAATCTTTTCACATTTCATGTCTGGCAATTAGCCAAAATAAGAGGCGAACGGCCTGCCTGAGTTAATTCTTATCTTTCAGGTGGATTTTGCGAACCGCGAGAGCCAGCTGTCATTCTATCAGTCTATGCAGGAAACGGGTCAGGACATTCGAGACTTCTACGAAATGCTTGCAGAAAGAAGGTAAGTCTTTCTCTGTGCACATTGTTGCCTTTCTCCACATTTCGGAATTGGAAAGCAATTCTCGACTGAACAGGGATGTATTTTTTTTCTCTGCGGTAAAGTGTCTGCTTTGCAGAAATTTTAATTTGTGTCATGTTGTATTCTGGATATTGAAGAGGAAACTAATACCTAAAATAAAATATTGGTCAGTTCAGAAGAGTATCTATCAACTTTAAATCCAGCCTTTTCTTTCTATTTACCATATTTTTTGGAGTATAAGACTCACCAGAGTATAAGACACGCCTACCTTTTTTGGTGAGGAAAAGAAGAAAAAGAAATCTCCCTCTGCCTCTGAGCAATTTTGCCTCGTTGCAGCAAACAGCCTGTTTTACTTTCATTTTCATTTTCAGCATAGCTTGATTAGCACAAGGGAAAAAAAATCTGCTCCAGCAATTTACCTCTTTGCAGCAAGTAGCAGAGCCCTTCACAAAACGGCTGAGAGCAAATCAGCTGAGAGTTGGGAGACTAATCCAATCAACTTGTGCTAATTAGGCTGTGCTGAAACTGAAAGCTGTTTTTTCTTGCTGTTTGCTTGCAAGGAGGTAACTGCTGCGAGGCAGAGGCCAAAGGGTGAGGGCCAGTGGGTGGGCGGGGCTACATTTGGTGTATAAGACACACCTAAATTTTCACCCCCTTTTAGGGGGGGGAAAGGTGCATCTTATACTCCGAAAAATACAGTATATATACCAGTGCTGGCGAACCTTTTTGGCGCACGCATGGGGGGGTGGAGCACCGGAAACCAGAAGAGCAGTGCACACAGGTCACCTGGTATTCTGGTTTCTGGCGCGCATGTGCACGCGAAGACCAGCTGGCCAGCATGCATGCATGCGCCAAAAACTAGAAGCTCAGCTTCCCGGCGCACGCATGCGCTCCAGGGAGCTGCTCTTCCCGTGCATCGAAGACCAGTCAGAAGAGCAACAGGCGATGGCTGGCGTGCCTGGAAAGATGGCTCTGCGTGCCACTTCCAGCACACATGCCATAGGTTTGCTATCACAGATATATACCATTAATCTCCCATTCCTGCCATGTTGTATTTAATTTTTGGGGGGGGGTTGGTGGTCGAGAGTGACAATTTTGTTCATCAAAATCAGAATAGAGTTGGAAGGAATCTTGGAAGTCTTCTAGTCCAGCCCCTTGCTCAAGCAGGAGACACTACACCATTTCAGACAGGCGGCTGTATAGTATTTTCTTAAAACCCTCCAGTGATGAAATATTTACAACTTCTGAAGGCAAGTTTGAAAGACATGGTGAAGGACAGTCTCCTTCTCTCTCACCCCAGATAACCAGAAGGTCAAAATTGCAAGGAAAAAATTGCAAGGTCTCTACCACAGAGTGTAAAAAACAACATGGAAGGTCCCTCTTTCAGGGATACCATGATAGATCCAGCAGTGCTTAGGGGATTGGACTAGGTGACCTCTTCATACCTGGCTTCAGTTCAAGAGTGGGATGAGCCGGGGTGAAATGCTACCGGTTCGCACCGGTTCAGGCAAATCGGTAGTAAAAAAAAAAAAAAAGCTACGGGTTTGTCGAAACTGGTATTTCTGACAATCAGCTGTGCTACGTGATTTATATTCGCTAGAAAGCAGGAAATCCTACTTTCTAGTGAATCTAAATCGCGCAGCACAGCTGTTTCCCCCCTCGTTGTTCTACTTACCTTCAAACAATTCCTTTTTCCGCACGAAGCCTGCATTTGGTGTGCACTGCGTATGCATGTGCATGTTTGGTGCACACTGCGCATGTGCAGGCAGTGAACCGGTAGCAACCCGCGGAAGTTTTCACCACAGCTCTTCTTTAAAACTATGCTCTCTTTTAAGCTGCCTTCTCTTGAATCTATGCGAACCGCGGTCAATTTGCACATGATGTCCTGTGAAGTTTCAACTAACCCCTTTTCTCCTTCTGGTTTTTGCAGGGATGAAAGGAGAGGCTCCTATGACTATGCTGCAGATCGTACCTATTACGAGGCTGTCCGGGCACCGGGGACGTATACGGAAGACCCTCGGAGGGAATACCCGGCTCGAGGCAGGGACTTTTACGCCGATTGGGATCATTACCCGGGAGACTATTACGACCCACGGTATTACGATGACCCCCGGGAATACCGAGACTACAGGGGAGACACTTACGAGCAAGACATCAGAGAGTACAGCTACCGACAGCGCGAGCGCGAGCGGTTTGAGTCCAACCGAGAGCATGAAAGGAGGCCCTTGGAAAGGAGCCAAAGCCCCGCTCACTCCCGGCGGCCGCAAAGCCCCAGTGCCTCCCCCTCGCAATCAGAGCGGCTGCAGAGCGACTCCGAGAGGCGGATCTACAGTCGCTCCTCTGAGCACAGTGGCAGCTGCAGCTCCCTTTCTCCGCCCCGCTACGACAAACCGGACAAAGGCCGTCTCGAGCGATACGCCAAAAACGAAAAACCTGAAAAAGAGCGTGTTTTCGAACAAGAGCGGCCGGAGAAAGACAAACGCCCGGTGAGGAAAGAGAAGCTGGAGAAGCTTGACAAAGAGAAAACAGAGAAGCAGAAGCGCAAGGCCAAAATGCATTCTCCCAGCTCTCCATCTTCGGAAACCGACCCAGAAAATGAAAGGGAGCCCAGCCCCGAGAAATCGAAAGGCGGCGGCGGCAAGCAGAGCCGGGAAAGAGCTGAGAGGGAGGGAGCTGCTAAGAACCGCCTGGATCTCATGCCGTGCGTGGTGCTGACCCGAGTGAGAGAAAAGGAAGGGAAGGTCCTTGACCAGCCTCAGCTGGAGAAATTAAGAGGGAAGCTGGAGAGTGACCCCATCAAACCTCCCTTGCCTGATCAAAAAATGCAGGTTTTCCCGGTGGATCAGACCAAGTTGGAACCGCTGAAGCTTGACTCTGTCAGAACCAAAGTCCCCAAAGAGAAGGTCCTAGCCAGCCACATTGAGGTGGTGGACAAAGATGGGAAGCTGAAGACTAAGAAGCACCTGAAGGCAGATCCATCTGTTGAACTGGCTTATCCAGTGGACCTCGAAAAGCTGGAGGCTCGCAAAAGACGTTTTGCTGAGGCAAACCTAAAATCTGACAAGCAAAAAATGGAAATCAAAAGAAGCAGTCAGGAGGAAGAGGAAGGCCGGGTCATTTTGAAAAAGCAGATTGATGTGGCTGAAACTGAAAGGAAGCCCCCGAGAAAAGAGGCCATTAAAAGAGAAACTAGGAAAATCAAGCTGGAAAGATTTACTAGCGTGGCCAGTCCCAAAGACACTATAGAGCCCACGAGCCTTTCGATAGGCTTTGCTTCACGGCCCGTTCTAGAGCTCCAGGTTAGGCTAGGGGAGGTGGCTGATGAGCCCCTAGAGGCCTTTGAGATCTCCTCCAGAAGGGTCAATTCCATCAAACTGCAACACAAACATGCCCTGCTGTTAGATGAGCATGGAGCGGAGAGGGATGAGATTTGGAAAAACTACTGTGGTCTTCCCGAGGAAGGGTGCGATCATAAAGGGGCCCAGGAAAAGCCTCCTTCCTCCGACGTTGAAGAGAAAATCCCCATTGACATCGATCACACCCAGAGCTACCGAAAACAAATGGAGCTAAGTCGGCGGTTAAAGCAGCAAATGGAAATGGAGTCTGCCAAACATGAGAAGTTTGGCAGTCCCAAAAAAGACATGGATGACTTTGAGCGGCGCAGCCTGGTGCACGAGGTGGGGAAGCCCCCGCAAGACGTGACGGATGACTCCCCCCCAAGTAAGCGGAAAAAATCCTGCGAGGCCTTTGAGTTTGAAATCAGCACCAAGAGGGAGAGAAACTACCGAAGCTCCCGCCAGGTGAGCGAAGACTCCGAGAGAACTACCATCTCTCCTGGCCTGAGACTTTTCCCGTTCCATGAGGAGGAGGAAGTGATGGATTCTCCAAGGCTGATCACTTTCAAAGAAGCTAAAGAATCCCCTAGAATGGAAGAAAAAGGGCCTCCATATTCAAACGTGTCCATGACGGAAGATGCCTTGAAATTTAACCCTTACGACTCTAGTAGAAGGGAGCAGATGGTAGAGATTGCTAAACTAAAGCTGTCTGCCATGACTTCAGAAGAGGAATCAACCCGATGGGACTCTCACGTGAAGCAAGAACCCGGGCGGGTGGACATTAGCTTCCCAAGTAGCGTCATCAAACGGGACAGTATCCGAAAGCGATCCGTCCGGGATCTGGAACCAGGGGAGGTGCCCTCCGACTCCGAGGAGGAGGGCGATTCGAAGCCCCACTCTCCTAGGCCCTCTTCTTTCCCCGAGGGCTCCAGGTTGACTTTTTTATTACGAGACCGGGGAGAGAAACTACTTGACATAGAGGAGCGGTTGCCAACTTCCTTAGAGAGGAATAAATTTTACTCTTTTGCTTTGGACAAGACGATCACGCCGGATACAAAAGCCTTGCTTGAGAGGGCCAAATCCCTCTCTTCGTCAAGAGAGGAAAATTGGTCTTTTCTCGACTGGGATTCAAGATTTGCTAGTTTTAGAAACAATAAGGATAAAGAGAAAGTGGACTCCGCGCCGAGGCCAATCCCCTCGTGGTATATGAAAAAGAAAAAAATCAGACCAGACTCAGAAGGGAAGTTGGATGATAAGAAGGAGGATCATAAAGAAGAAGAACAGGAAAGACAGGAGCTCTTTGCTTCCCGTTTTTTGCACAGCTCCATTTTTGAACAGGATTCTAAGCGCCTACAGCACTTAGAAAAGAAAGACGAAGAACTCGACTTCCTTTCCGGCAGGTTGTATAGCAGACAAGCATCTCTGGATGGGACCAACAACATATCAGATTTCATGCCGGAACCCGTGGTTCTCTTCCACAGCAGGTTCATGGAGCTCACCAGAATGCAACAAAAGGAAAAGGAAAAAGACCAGAAACCCAAAGAAGTCGAAAAACAGGAAGACAAGGAAAACAGGCCCAAGACTCCCGAAACCAGGTCTGAGCATCATGAGCCAGAGCATAAATCGCCTGTCCTTGTGGGACCCTCGCCAGCTGCTCACTTGCCCCCTGAACCCCTGCCTCTTTTTCCAGAGAAAGTTGGGAGTGAGAAGCCCCCCGTGGAGGGGATTCCTCCTTTGAGAGAGGAAAAGCCCCTGGAGCCTGGGCCTGCGGTGCTTGAAGGGTTCAAGGCCCTTCCAGAGGACCTGCCTGTTAAAGCTGATCCCCCTGAGTATCTCGAAGTCCCTCCCATGGTGGATCACAGCAAAGACGTCCTTTCCGTGGCAGCTCCCGAGAAAGACTCCCGAGTCCTCGAAAACCATTCCTGTTTGGACACCAAACCGCCCACCCCCGGCTCTTCCTTCTCCCAAGCAGCTCTTGGGGCAGACCCAGAAGCTGAACTGGGCTCGCTGCCGCACAAATTGGCAGCTAAATCTGAGGTGCTGCCAGAACCTAAAGAAGACCTTCCCCCGGCCATTATCGTGGAGTCTGGAGCAGGCCAGAAAGTGGAAGCCCTGGCTGAGGTCCTGCCTACAGTTTCCGATACAGAGATGGAAGCCGAGCCCCCCGTGGTAGCGAAAGACAAAAAGTTGTATAAAAACAGACGTTCGAAAACCCCCGTTCAGTCTATAGTGGCCAGCGTGGCAGAGAAACCGGCCACAAGGAAGAGTGAAAGGATTGATCGAGAGAAGCTGAAACGCTCCGGCTCCCCCCGGGGGGAAACTCTGAAGCTCCTGGAACTGAAAGTGGAAACGGAGAAGGGCTCAAGGAATGCGGCTAAGTCTCCAAGTGCTGCAGTGGTGGCAGAGTCAGAAAACCCGGAGCCCAGTTTGCCAGTGGGCCGAACCAGGCGCAGAAATGTGAGGTCTGTTTATGCAACCACGGGAGATCACGACCTGCCATCGTCTATTAAGGAGGCCGTGGAAGTCACCAGGCCAACCAGGAAAAGGATTGAACGAGAACCCCCAGACCCGGCAACTATTCCCACTCCTCCCAGAAGAGGCCGACCACCCAAGGCACGGCGCAAACCCGAGGAAGAAGTCTCTCCTGTCAAGGTTGAACCAGCGCTGTCACAGGAGGCAGAAGAAGCTGAAGGGAAAGAGACGATAGACATCCCGAAGTCAGTGGAGGGGTGGCGCTCACCCAGATCACAGAAACTGCTCCACAGCCAGACACTGGTGGCTAAAAAGGGGAAGAATGAGCCAAAGATAGAAACGTCCCCAGAGCCCGAGGAGTCCCTCGATCCCCCCAGCCAAGGGCTGCACATCAGCGAGAACTGTGGCAAGCTCAAGGCAGAGAAGGAGATGATCCCACACGAACCAAAGCGAGACCGGAAGGAAGTGGAGTTGCCTAAAAATACCTCCGAAAGCTGCCCTGTTGAAATTGTGGAAAGGAAAGTTATTCCAGATAAAGCTACCAAGGCCAAAAGGGGACGGTCCAGGAGCATCAAAGCTGTTGATAAAGCATCTCTGATTAAAAGCCTAAAAAACGTTGAGATCCGTCTTAATGTGGACGAAGTGAAAGGGGCGCTACGGCCCAGCGAGGAAGAAGGGGAGCTCCCCTTCCCAGCCAAAAGTAAAAGCCCCCTGAAAGAAGATAAACTCTCTCCACAGCTCCCAAAGAGCGAGGCCGAAGACGCTCTCCAGGACACCAAGAAAGAAGTCGCCTGCGAATCAGCCCAGCCTCCCGAGGCTGACCAGCTGGCCAAGCAGATTGAACTTGAGCAGGCGGTGGAGAACATCGCCAAGCTGACAGAAGGCCCGACAATTGCGGCCTACAAGGAACAGCAGGCGGCTGAGGTGTCCGACGTTCGCCAGGACGAAGAGGGGGATAAGCCTGCACACCAGGCCAGCGAAACGGAGCTGGCGGCTGCCATAGGGTCTATCATCAATGATATCGCTGTCGAGGGAGAAGGCTTTACAGCTCCACCCACATACCCTTCCGAGTCCGAGGCTGACTTGCCCGGCGAACCCTTGGTGTTGCCTTCTGCACGAGAGGACATGGAGCCCGAGACAGACCAGGCAGTCAGCAATATCTTAGAAGCAGAAGCTGCTTCAGGGGAGACACCGGGCCCCGGCTCAGCTGCAGAGACGGAAAGCAAAGAAGCTGACGTCAGCCTAAGTGAATCCTCCAATTCTGCCCAGGAGGCGGAAACCTCCCAGGAGGCGGAAGGCTCTCGGAAGGAGCGTGGACGCCAGAAGTCCACACGGCTCAGGCGCAAGCGGAGCACCAGCAAGAAAGTGGACATGGCAGAATTTAGGACGCTTGAGCCTGAAAGAGCCCAGAGCAAATCCCCCGGTGTTCCAGAGGTAACAGGGACCCCTGAAGGGGCCATGTCAGATGACAGCCAGGGAAAAGCCTTCCCTCCAGCAGCTCCCTCCCACCTGGTAATTCCCCAGACAAGCATGGCTGGATCCCCAGAGGCAGCTTCTCAGGACTCCCTTACTGAGAGGGGGCCCAGTCCCTCAGATGGCTTGCTGCCCTCCGTTCCCATGGATGAAGGAGGTCAGGGCAGATTCAGACTGAGGCCGTTGGCCGAAAGCGTTCCCGTTCCCCCTCCAGATGGCCTCCCAAGTGCACCTTTGCCAACAGTTCCCACTGGTTCTGCACTGAAGCTTCCCCCCGTGGTCCAGGCTGGCGTGGTCCCTCTGCATCCCAGCACCACCAAGGTGACTGAGTGGATTGTGAAGCACGAAGAGGCTCGATCCCGCTCCACCCCACCGCCAGCTCTTCCCCCTGACACGAAAGCATCGGACATTGACCCCAACTCCAGCACTTTGCGCAAGATCCTGATGGAGCCCAAGTACGTGCCCGCCACCGGTGTGGCCGCCTCCACGCATGTCACCACCGCTATCGTTGAACCCGTGAGCACCTCTCGTGTGGATGAAACGCCCCCTCGCCCTCTGGCAGAGGTCTCCAGGCCGTGTCTAGAAGAGAAGTCACCTGTTCCTACTGCAAACAACTTGGAACTGCCAGTTGCAGAGGCCCCCATTTTGCCCGAGAAAGAGAAGACAGTTGCTGTCCTGACCCCCAAGGCAACTTCTGTGATCAGCAGGATGCCCCACAGCATTGACCTTGAGGAGACCCCCAGGATCACCCTGGTGAAACAAGCCTCCCAGCCCCAGACATGCCTGGTCACCGCCGTTTCCCCCAAATACAAGCAGAGGCCCAGTCCCAATGACAACAGCAGGTTCCACCCTGGCTCCATGGCCGTGATAGAGGACCGTCCAGTGGAAACAGGTTCCAGCCCAGGCCTTCGCGTCAACACCTCCGAAGGTGTGGTGCTTCTGAGCTACTCGGGACAGAAGACGGAAGGCTCCCAGCGGATCATTGCAAAAATTAGCCAGATTCCCCCGGCCAGTGCAGTGGACATTGAATTTCAGCAGTCTGTGTCCAAATCCCAGATTAAGCAGGAGTCCCTCGTTCCCTCTCAGTCAATGCCAAAGGGCTCCCCGGCACCTGTGGGATACGGGAGCACCTCCACCCCAGCCTTGGTCCTGGGAGGCCAGCAGTATAGCCCTTCCCCTGTGCTTCCCTCCGTCAAGTCAGAGCGCAGCAGCAGCAGCTCGGAAAAGTCTGATTCTGTCCAGGCAGCTGCTGCTCAGTCATGCCCAGTTAAAGTGCTTTCCTCCCAGTCTGCCAACACTCCCTCCATCCTGGTACATAACCAGATGGTCCTATCTCAAACCATCACCTCTTCCACCAAGAAGCTTCCGGATCCCACGTCTCTGAAAGGGGAGAGCAAACCCCTTCAGCCTTCCAACCTGAGCCCCGGGGTGGGCCCTCACCATCCTTCCTTGTCTGGCAAGTTGTACCCTGAGGCCAACCACGTGAGCAGCGGGCCAGGAGGTCCGGCCGACAGACCTGTGTCTCACTTGGGGGTGGCCAAGCAGGAGCCGCTCTCCCCCCGCACCAGTGGCCACTCCCCATCTCCCTTCCCGAGAGCTTGTCACCCTGGGGGCCCTTCTTCCCCTGCATTGTCGGGGAACAACTCCATGCTGGGGCTTCAAGGCTCCCCTTGTCCAGGGATCCCCATGCCCCAGTACATCTCCAGCATGCACCCGGAGCAGTCCGTAATCATGCCTCCGCACAGCGTGACCCAGACAGTGTCTCTGGGCCACCTCTCCCAGGGGGAAGTGCGCATGAACACCCCTCCACTGCCGGGCCTTCCCTACAGCCTCCGCCCCGAGGCCCTGCATTCGCCCAGGGCTCCTCTTCAGCCGCAGCGCTCCAGCACTCCCCAGCCAGCCCCCATCAGGGAGATGGTCATGCCGCCTCTGTCTTCCCAGCATGCCTCCGAGGAAGAGATGCACTACCACCACCCAGCATGCCGAGGTTCGGCCCCTGTTCAGTCCGATGTGCTGGTCATGCAGCCGGACTACCGTGTGCATCCAGGGGGCATTCGGCTCGACCAGTACAACGTTCCTCGGGACGTGAGAGTGATGATGCACTCGCACATGGCCGGAGTGGGCAGCGAACATCACCCAGAGCCGCGGCAGTCCAGAACGCCGGAAGGGAGATCTGTGAAAACGCCTCCGTCCACCAAGGCAGGCAAAGAGACGCCCAAGGCCTCCGAGGTCAAGATGGCCCACTCGCCCCACAGCGAATCCCGGCTCCTCAGCGGCCAGCTCCAAGGACTGCCATTGACACAGCCGGTGGTCGTGCCTCACGGGGTACAGATGATGCACCCCAGCGGGACCACCTTCCACGATTATCGGCCGGTGTACGGGGACATGCGAAGCTACCACCCAGCAGCTCAGCTTGGCCACCCTCCGTTTTCTGGGGGATCACCGATCGGGCTTCCTTCCCGGAGCATGACCCCCTCCCAGGTAAGCCGAGGGGCAGGGTTTCTGCCTCAGTCCAAGGCCTTTGTGGGTAGGAAGGGTTGCCCTTGGTCAACAGCCAAAGCAAGACCCTGCTGTCCCAGGATAGCCACTTGTGGGGCCATCTGCTCTCTTTCCAGTCTTTGTCATGGAGGGGCTGCAGCTCACAGTTCAAGTGTAGGATATGCAACTCCCAAGAGCAGCTAGTGTGAAGAGTCCAGCAGCCAGGGAAGGCGACCCGTTGGGCTTCCTGCTCAGTCCTCGCGCACAAGTTGCTCCGAGAATGACCAGGAGTCGCCTTCCCCTTGCCTAGGGTGTTCCTGAGTGGCCATCCCCAGCTTAGCCTGGGCTGAAGGGAGGAGCGGGCAAAGGACAGCCTTGGGGACTTGGGTGGACATTGAGCTTCCGGTCAAGGGGAGCAGGGCTAAGAGCCGAAAGGGCTACCGTGTGCTTGGGCGGCTTCTGCCTAAAGCGCCTCCTTTTCCTCCTGTCTCCCAGGGCCTGCCTGAAGGGGAACATTCGCACCCCAACCAGCCAGCTCACAGCAAAACCCCTCAGATCTCCCAAGAGCCTAAAGGAGCCCAGGCGACAGGGCCAGACCCTGCCCTCCACTCAGTGGTCAACAGGCACGTCCAGCAGATGGAGCCCCACTTGCACCCGAGCCAGACCTCCTCGTACCCTTCTCCCGTCGCCGCCTCAGTGAAGCAGGAGCTCCCATCTTCCCATCAGGCTCAAGTTCCGAAGCCAGCCCTCTTTATTCCAACTACTGCTGGTCCCGGGGCAGCTCCAGGACTGACCTTAGCCCGGTCTGAATCACAGTCATCCTTGAAGCAGGACTCTGGCGGCCATCCGGTTGCCCAAAGAACAGTAGACATGGTCCAGTTGCTGACGGTGAGCCTGCCATCCATCTCTGGAAGGACGGGGGGAGGGATGCGGAAAGGGACGGGACTCGATCCCAAGACTTTTGTGGGGAGAATTGGGGGAGAGCAGGGGGCGACGAGAGTGGCCCTTCTTTTTCAGCTCAACCATTGGGGATTAATACCTCCTGTGCTCTTTTCTTCCTTGGGTTGGCAGAAGTACCCCATCGTGTGGCAGGGGCTGCTGGCCTTGAAGAACGACACTGCGGCTGTCCAGCTGCACTTCGTTTCCGGGAACAACGTCCTGGCACACCGCTCCTTGCCAGCCCCGGAGGGTGGCCCTCCCTTGAGGATTGCCCAGCGGATGAGGCTGGAAGCCCCACAGCTGGAAGGGGTGACCCGCCGGATGATGGTAAGAATCAGGCCCCGAGCTGAGCCTGTCTTCGCTCTCGTTTCTCCTGCGGCTCCTGTTTGGCAAGGTCTTTCTAGGCCTGTGGTTAACATGCTCTGTGTGTGTGTGTGTGTGTGTGTGTGTGTGTGTGTGTGTGTGTGTGTGTGTAAGGATATGCACCCAGCCCATACTTTTAGAAAGGTAATGGTGCAAAAACTGCCCCAGTAAGAAGCTCGCCGTTCTACCATGACCATGTCAGCCTGGGTGATGTCAGGAGAGTTCAGAGCCTCCACCTGGAGACGTGGGACTCTTGAACGAGAGCTGGAAATCCTGGAGGAGGTTCAGTTTTCAGCCTCTTAGCCTTGGCCGTAGCCTTCCCCTGTGTTTGCAAGGTCAGTGAGGATGTGGGTGGCAGGATACGTGTCCCTGGCTCAAAAAGGGACAGGGATAGGAAAACAAAATGCCTCTATTCCAGGGGTCGGCAACCCGTGGCTCTGGAGCCGCTTGTGGCTCTTTCATCTCTCTGCTGCGGCTCCCTGTCGCTCAAAATATGTGACACAATGTGCGACACCTGTCAGCACACAATTTATTGAGCTTTTCGACCCCCACTAGGTTTTGTGGCTTCCGATGTTTTCTTTTCGGTGGGAAACAGATCCAAATGGCTCTTTGAGTGTTTAAGGTTGCCGACCCCTGCTCTATCCTGACCATCCTGAGGCTGCTTGTTTTCCACTGGGTCAGAATGGTTCTCGGGTTATGGTCGTCTCGAGGGGGTTTCTGGGGATGCCCGAGGGACATGATTCTTACAGGCCCGGGGGGGCTGCGTGGTGTCTTTTAGGTGGAGAGTGACTACTGCCTGCTGCTGGCTCTGCCTTGTGGCCGAGACCAAGAGGACGTGGTGAACCAGACTGAGTCGCTCAAGGCGGCCTTTATTAGCTACCTTCAGGCCAAGCAAGCTGCCGGCATCATCAATGTTCCCAACCCCGGCTCCAACCAGGTAGGGAGAGGAGGAAGAGTGGGGTGGGCGACTTCCTTTCCTTTGGCCCCTGTATCAAAGGGAAGGATGTGGCTCTGGCCAGCTTGGGCATCCTGGGAAAGGGATGGGCAAAGTGGAAGTCGGTTCCTTGAAACGTGGGCCGTCTAGGCAGGCTGAGCGGAGCCAGATGTGGTTCGTCCAGGATGGCAGGCCTTTTGGGAGCTCCAGTTCTCAGGCTCTTCTCTGAGCCAGCCACCATTTCCAATAAGGCGCCTTGTCAAAGATTGGGATTCCCAGAGCCAGGGGATGAAATCCAGCAGGTTCTGACAGGTTCTGGAGAACCGGTAGCGGAACTTTTGAGCAGTTCGGAAAACCGGCAAATACCACCTCTGGCTGGCCCCCGAGTGGGGTGGGAATGGAGATTTGCAATATCCTTCCCCTGCCACGCCCACCAAGCCACACCACACCCACCAAGACACGCCCACAGAACCGGTAGTTAAAAAAATTAGAATTCCACCAGGGCCCAGAGCTCAGCTGGGTGAGCAGTTGCCCAGCAAGAGGCAATGGAGCTGCCCACAGGCCACTCCCAGCTCCCTTTTCAGGGTGGTTACCAAAGCAGTCATGTGGTAGGATTCCTTGGCCAGGACAGTGCCCATGCCAACCCTCAGCGTCCTGCTAGGCCAAAGCCACAGTGCCTCTTGCACTTGCTTCCTCTTGGGTTGTTCTTTACGGGTTCGTCCAGGCTTCGGGGTTCACGGTTTCGTCTCTGGTTCTCTCTTTCTTTCCAGCCTGCCTACGTGCTCCAGATCTTTCCACCTTGCGACTTCTCCGAGAGCCATCTCTCCCGCCTGGCCCCGGACCTCCTGGCCAGTATCTCCAACATCTCTCCTCACCTGATGATCGTCATTGCAGCTGTTTGAGCGACTCAGCAGGAACGGACGTTGCCATCCTCTCCTGGCCCCTGCGGCAGAAGGAGAGGGGAAAAAGTGAACAAAGGAAGGGACCGGATCCTCCCATCCCGCCGGGCTTCCGTCAAACCCTCATCGCGCAGGCAGGCGGCAGTAAAGGGTGGTGGTTCCCACAGCCTTGAATGTTTACATACGGGCTATGGTGAAGATGGACCTTGGAGGCACCCCCCCTCCCCAAGAGGCAGACTGAGCCCAGGTGGTGGTCTCCTCCTGGGCCTGCTTTTTTTTTTTTTTTTTTTTGACAGCTAACGATAGAAAAAAAAATGAGGAAGAGGAGGAACCGGAAACCGCCTTTGCACTAAATTTTGCGACTTTGGACCTTTGCACAGTTGGAAGAGTTGTTGTGGTATGCTAGATGGATGTCTCAATACACACACAGCAGCTGGCGGCGTGGACTCTGAACTGGCAGGACCTTCCGCTCCAGTCTGTGGGTCAAGGAGCATTTCACGCTCTCCAGGAAAAAGCCTCTCAACCCCAGTCCCTGACTTTCTGCTGCCCTCTCCCCCCCTCCCCCGTTTTCCTCCTCCATCCTGGATGTACAGTTTACACTGAAACAAAGCAGAGCATAAAAAAGGAGAGCTATTTTTCCTTCTTGGTGGTATTATGCAGGACTCCGTGGGTGTGTGTATATATAAATATATATATAATATTATATATATATATATATATATATATATATATATATATATATATATATATATATATATTTATAAAATATAAAAAAAACTCTAAAGAAATCTGATCCCCACAACATACTTTTTTTTTAATCTGTGCCAAAAAAAAGATGTGTTTTCAAAGAAAATCTTATTTTCATACTCCGACTTTGTATTTGTCACTCATTTGTAAGTGCGCTTCAGTTAGCCCTGGGCCTCCCCCCCCCCCCCCGCCTCCGCTCAGCCCATGGAAGGTTTCACTCACTGTACAGACTTTTTAATCTGCCTTCTCTCTCTGGTCCCTTCTCCTCCTAAGACTTAATTTATGGAACTGTTTTCTCAGCGCAGTTTTGTTTTGTGTGTCCATTGGAATACAGACTTTATTAAAAAAAGACAAAACACCCTGGTGTTAAACCCGTTATCTGCAGGAAATTTGGGGTGCCTAGGCTGCATTCGGTAAGGCGTCGTTCCCCCTTTCCTCCCGTTGAAGAAGCAGCCGCGACTTCTCCTTCGGAGACCCCCAGAAGCCATTGGCTGGCTTTCAGGATCTGGTTGACGGAACAAAAAGCCTCCTGCGTTCTGCTGGGAGACCCACTGAAGAAGAAAAAGCTAGCAAACCCTTGGCTGAAGAAACGGAACTCAGCCAAGCCAGTTTTCATTTTAAACATAGAAAATAACAGCCTTTTTATTTCTTTCTTTCTTCTCAGTATTAACACAGATGTAGTCTCTCCAATACAGAAATATTTTTTTTACATCAGTTTCATGTAGCACTCGTGGCTTTAAATAGCGGTTTGTGAGCAATGCCGGAATGTTCAGCGCAATGGGGAGGCTGCGGCTGGTTGGAGCAGAGTCTCTCGGGGCACAAGGGGGTGCTCCCCCCCCCAAGCTGCTCCTTCGGGCGTCGGTCTTGTTGGCGGAGCAGCGTCTGCCATCACTCTCCGGCTGGTGGGGCGTCTGGCAAGGCTGGCGATGCTTCGCTGCCATCTCGCGCCCGGAAGAGTAACTCTCCCGACGGGATGACCTGCTCACCATGCCAAGCGGTGGTAGCGTTGTACTGTTGGTAAAAGTCTGTGTCCGCCTGGAACATGACCAGAGCTTGGGCTGTGTGAATGCGCACGTGCTGAGCCAGGCTGTTGGCATCCAGGAACTTCTCTCCACAGGAATCGCAGGCATAGAGGATTTGAGTGTTGGGGTCTAGAATGACAGGCATGGGGCAAGATTTAGTTTCAGAGCCCCCCAGTTCCCTACCCCCATCCCCTGGTCATGAAGGTCCACCCACGCAGCCAGCATCCACTCCTCCTCCTGGACTAAATAGCCTTCTCTATTTCAGAAGCAGCTTTCTGGACTTTGTGCCTGGTAGGGTGCTGCCCCCCTGTGGCAGCTTTATTTGCTTGGGAGAGGCTGCCTGGCCCGCCCTGATCCCCCAAAGAAAGGGCGGCCGGCTCACCTGCCTCTTGGACCTGTTTCACGGCCTTGGTGATCTCGGCCTTGAGCGCTTCCGTCTCATCTGCGGTAACAGGAGCTGCGACGGGAACAACTAAGGGAAAGGATGTCCAGTCAGCGTCGCCCCCCAGGTAAGAAGGTATGGCTGGTCCCCCTCCGGCCGCTCAGCCTCAGGTCTGGGAAGCGGTGGGGCGAAGCAGGATACAGTCACACCACCCCCCTGCCTCCCCCTTCTACGGTCCAAATAGGTGAATGTTTCGTTGGCCATTGGATGTGGCACAAAGGCCGAGGCCAGACAGATGAGTGCAAAAAGAAAGGGGGGAAGCCTTTACTCACCGGTGAGCTGGGTGACCGCCGTGGCAGCCAGGGCTTCCGTGGCCAGCGTCACCATCTCCTCTGAGGCCACGGTGACGATGTTGAGCTCATCGCCTTCGCTGGGCTCCAGGAGCTTCATCCCCGCTTTGCCTTGGTGGACCGTCTTGACGTGGGAGCGGAGATTATCCACCCGGTTGAAGCCGCGGCCGCACTTGTCGCACAGGAATGGCTTTTCCCCTGTGTGGGGAATGGAGAGGGGCTGCGTCATGAGGGAGGGGCCGGGCTGGGCATGCTTGCCACTGCTCAGCGACGGCTGGCTCCTCCTCCCCCCACCCCTCACCTGTGTGGATGATGAAGTGCTTGGACAGATCGCCCACGTTGACAAAAGCTTTGCTGCAGACATTGCACTTGTGAGGGCGGATGTTGTCGTGGTGGCGGATGTGATTGGCCAGTTGGCTGGACTGGACAAATCTGCAAGGGAAGGTCATCAGATCTTCAAGCAAAGATCCCCTTGAAGTAAGAGTTGACAGGGCAGATCCAAGAGAAACCGGGGCCGGGGAGGGAGAGAAGCAAAGCTTGCGAGAGCCTACTCACCTTTTGCCGCAGCGTTCGCAAACGTAGGGTTTTTCCCCGGTGTGCTGACGCACATGGGCTATTAGAGAGCTGGCCTGGGTGAAGGCTTTCCCACAAATTATACACTGACAGGGCTTCTCACCTGCGGGGTGGGGGAAGAGAGAAAAGAGTGTGCAACCCACATTCTTGGGCCACGGACACCCTCGTAACTCCCGCGAGTCGCGGGCCAGCGTGGCAGAAACGGGGGCCCGCAGGACAGCAACCGCCGCTCGCCACGTGGAAACATACGCTTCATCGCCACGTGGATTTTTTTACCAGCTTTGGAGGCCAAAAGTGGTAGGTTTCTGCGTTTTCAGAAACGTTCAAAACGGTTAAGATAATTTGGGACGCAGATGGAGGACTTTTGTTGTACCACAAAAATGTAAAGTATTTGTTTAAAAAGCTGGCTACGGATACACACCCTTTGTGGATCCTAGAGAAATCCCTTGACTTAATATTAGTCTTGGCTGCAGACCTCCCTCCAGACACAAGCAGATCCCATTAGGGAGCTCTTCCTGCTGAGACTGAAGTCCGGAAGGAACAGCTCAAGGTGCCGTTTCCAGGGTGGGTAGGGTGCGGGGACAGGGGACACATGCTCTGAAGCCCCAGCCTCTGGCAGATAGGGCTCTTCCACAGCCTCAGCTGTCGCTGCAACTGAAGTCCGCCCGAAGACTGCCCAGCTCCCGACTCACCTGTGTGAATGCGAACGTGCCGCTGGAGAGCCCCTGGGTCGGCAAACTGGCGCTGGCAGTGTACGCAGATGTATGGTTTCTCTCCGCTGTGGATGCGGAGATGCCGCTTCAAGTTACCTTCAGGGAAGGAAAGGCAAAAGCTACTCGAGGTGGCCTGTGGTGGGGAAGCTGCCACCGCCGCCCCGCTTGTGCTCAGGCCTCGAGGGCGGCTGGCCCTCGGCCGAGTCTCCCCCCCCCCCGTACCTGAGGTCGTGAACTGCTTCCCACACTCGCGGCACTTCAGCGGACCGTCGGCAATGTGGATCTTCAAGTGGGCTTTGAGGTTCCCCACCTGCCGGCAGTTGTGAGAAGCTGGTGGTGAGAGGTAGGCGGCCGTATCCCCTGCCCCTTCCCCAGCACTGAACCAGGTGAGGGAAGGTGGCGGCCCTTGCCCTCTCTCTCTCTCCTCACCTGGTTGAACATCTTCTCGCAATGAGGGCACTGGTGCTCTTTGTCGGTATCGTGCGTCTCGAGGTGCCGCATTTTGGAGGTGGGGTCAGAGAAGGAGCGTACGCAGTAGTCGCACTGGTAGGGCTTCTCCCCGCTGTGCACCAGCTGGTGGCGCTTCAGGTTGCCCGAGGTGGTGAAGAGCTTCCCGCAGTCCTCGCAGCGGTACCTGGCCTCCCCCGTGTGGCGCTTCTTGTGGAGGTTCAGCAGGCTGAGAAGGCGGTAGCTCTTGCCACACTCCTCGCAGCTGTAAGGCTTGAGGGGGCTGCAGTGCGGAAGAGACGCTGCCATCAGTCCGCCTCCCCCGGCAAGCCCGCAAGAACGGCCTCGGCGCCTCAACCACTCCCCCGAGACAGTGCCAGGTTTTCTGGGCCCAGGGTTGGAGCCTCCTGGGCAGAGAAGGGCAAGTTGGGCTGCCCCTGGTCTCCCTCCCGGGATGACCTCCTCCCTCCTCCTCCTCCGCCCGCCCTCCCACCTGTGGGTCTTCTCATGCGCTTTGCAGGCCGCGGGGTCAGAAAAGGCCTTGCTGCATTCCCGGCAGGAGAAGGGCTTCTCTCCCGTGTGGATACGGATATGGCGCTTGAAGTTGCCCGTGTGGGTGAACTCCTTTCCACAGTCCTTTGGAGGAAGCAAAGGCACCGCTGGCCACCCTCGCCTCTACCGCCCAGTTGCCCAGCCCACGCAGCGGCCTGCCTGCGAGCGCTCGCCCAGTGCCCCTGGCTTGAGGCTGCCCTGTTTGAAGCCCTTCGCTTGCCTGCCCACCTGCCCCTCTGCCAGCCCAGCCTAGCTCAAGGTCCCCCCCGTCTCTTTCCACCCTTGGCCGAGTGCTTGTTGCCTCTACTGCAGGAAGACAGAAGAGCAGAAATGCCAGCTGGAGAACTTCCCCCAACTTGGAGCCGGAGAGAATGAGAGTTTGGTGTGGAAAGGAAAGTGGGTCTGCGAGCTCCCAGAGCCTCGGCCAGGGCAGCGGAGACAACCAGACAGGTGCCTCTACCCGCATTGGTGGCAACCTGCTGGGCCCCACTTCCCCTTTTTGCTGGGCCTGTGGCTGTGACAACAAGGGTATCGCTGCCATCTGCTCTCACTGTCTTTCGCCCTGTAGCTTCCACCTGAGGGGCTTTGCTCCTACCCACCCACCCCCAGGTGGCTTTTTGCTACAGCATGGACCCTACATGCCTGATGCTTTGGGGGACGGCTCTTTCAACAGGGCTGCTCTCCTCCTGGGGCAGTTCACAGGCCCCCAAAGCTCACCTCACACTTGTGGGTCACGGAGCCGTACGCTTTGGACTCTGTCCTGTCACTGTACGTCCCTGAGCGCAGCAGCCTGGCCTCTCCAGCGTTCTCCTGCCCGGAGTCGCTGCCTCCGGACTCGAAGTCCTCGGGGACGCTGCCGTTGGTTAGGAGGGTCGGTTCGGGCTCCTCGGCAGTCTTGCCGTTGCCCTCCGCCTCGGAGGGGGGTTCTTCCTCCTCTTCTTCGTGGCCTTCCAGCTCCACCTCCATCTCTGCAGGGACTTTGAGCGTCGGAGGGTCTGGCGGAGCAAGGAGGCAAAACGGGGCTCAAAAAAAAGGCAGCGGGTTTCCGAGGCTGTCCCTAACGCCACTCGGGAGCGGAAGCCTCTTTGTCTGCTAGGAGGGTCTCAACGACCAGCCCCAGAAACGAAAAAGGAGCAGTACGGCGTAGCCAGAATGTGATGGATTCGCCACAACTCCCTCAGAACGTAAGTCAACGGAGGGGTTGCCACGCCAAGGTTGTCAGCGGCTCTGCTTCCAGACGCTTGGCGCAAGAATCCCCTGTGCGTAGAACATCCCTTCCGCTGTCACTGCATCTCTTGATCCAAACCCATTTTGCACACTTCCCTTGGGCGTGACGGACTTTTTTTCCTCTCTCTCAGTAACTTTACATCCCTGCCTTGGTGCTCACCAGTTTCGCTGGCCTGAGAAGGAAGAGTGGAGATGGGACTGCTGTCTTCGTGGGGCTCCTCCGGCGATCCCTCCGGCGTCTCCCCGGGGCCTGCTGTCCCTGCGTCTGGAAAGAAGCACAAATTTGGCAGCACCTTCGAGACACCAGCGGGCCACAGGAGCAGGAAGTGGGGACTTCCAAGAGGGGCCAGAAGAGGAGGTTGCCCTTGGAGCAGAGCGGGGAAACGATTACGCTAAATGTTCTGCTGTTTGGCATGATTCATAACGGTCTGCCTTTCCTGTAAGCGTTGGAAAGAGTTTAGCTCGGAGGGATAACGGGAAATAAAGGTGTTTAAAGTTATGGCTGAAGGAGAGAGGCATCCCTTTCTTTATGGCAACAGAACTGCCCACTCAAGTTGGGCAGTGGGCAATGGGAAACTCAGGTGGGGCAGAGTTACTACTGTGGAACTCGCACCGACGTAAATTTTCAACTTTTCAACAAGCAAGACACATTTGAGATTTTTAAGTTCTCTTGGTAAAGGTAAAGGTTCCCCTCGCACATATGTGCTAGTCGTTCCCGACTCTAGCGGGCGCTGCTCATCTTCGTTTAAAAACTGAAAAGCCAGCGCGGACCGAAGACGTCTCCGTGGTCATGTGGCCGGCATGACTCAATGCCAAAGGCACACGGAACGCTGTTCCCTTCTCACCAAAGGTGGTCCCTATTTTTCTACTGGCATTTTTTACGTGCTTTCGAACGGCTAGGTTGGCAGAAACTGGGACAAGTCACGGGAGCTCACTCCCATTACGTGGCACTAGGGATTCGAACTGCTGAACTGCCGACCTCTCGATCGACAAGCTCAGCGTCTTAGCCGCTGAGCCACTGCATCTCTCAAATCTTGAGATTTGGGAGAAACCAGGAAAAAGATAAAATGTTGCTTTTCTCCAGTGCATTTTCCCATTAACCCTACAGCTGCGCTACCGAGAAGAGACTCCTGGTCCCTACCTGGCCTTTGACCAGTCTCGCTCCCTTCCGCCGCTATCGCCTCATCCTTCGGGTCCTCAGCAGGATGGGCCTCTTCGGCCGGCTGGAGGCTGCCAGAGATCGGCTCCTCCTGCTCCCTGGGGGCTTCCAACTCTGCTTTGTGCCTGCTGTTGGTCGTTTTCTCCTGCCCTGGGATGGGGGGGAGAGAGAGAGAGAGAGGGAGGAAGCAAGCAAAAGCCATTCAGGCCTCTCCAGCCAGAAACCCAGCAAGCAGGACAACCGGTGGCAACCTCCCCACACCTCGGGGACCAGTCCAAAGATCTGTTTTAGCCTGCCATGCTTTTGCCCATCAAGGTCAGCAGGGCCCAACCTTCCCATTTCCACTACATCTACAGAAACTGGGCATCCGCAGCCAGCTCAAGATTGTCAGTCCTTGGATGGCCCTACCTGTTCATCATAAAAACTTAATATTTCTGGCTCAACAGATCTATAGCTATCGTACCCCTCTAATGATAGACCCCAAGTTTCCAGTACAACACTGAAAGAAAACCAGAGCGGCCAAGCACATATCGGGTGCATCGCATCGCATCCCCTCCATTGCTTCCAACAGAACAAAGTCAACAGTGCTTTGAGACCAGGAGAGCAAAATCATTCCTGCTTGCCTGTCCTTTCCCCCCCATTCCCACCCCCACCCCAAAGACCCAGCCTCAAGCTAGGAAGTTGGGGCTGCACATTGGCAAGGCCTTCCCTTGTTGGTGCTTCCCCATGTCTTCCAAAGGCCGGTATCGCTTCCATCAGCTTTCCGCTGTGAGAGTTTGGCATTAGTATAACAAAATGCCCCCTTTGTAGGACACAGCCTACACGCAAACACCCCGGAAATGTTGGCTCTTGAAACCTGCCGAAGTGCAGCTCAGCTGCACAGCCACTTCCTGGGCCCGGCTGGAGACGATGGCTTCCTCTCCCAACAGGCCCAGGGTTTGAGGCGAGAAAGGGATCCGAACCCAAGGACAGGAAAGTGCCCTACCAGCCACTGTGGAGATCTCCAGGCCAGCTGGTGCCGAGAGGGCCCTGAGCGTGTTGCAGGCTTGGACGACCTCCTGCATCTGAAGGAAGGTGCCCACGGCCAAGACGTCTTCCACATTCTCCGGGCTGAGGGTCAGCTTGGCCGTGTACATGAATTCCAGCACATGCTCCAGACCTGCAGGAGACACCCCCACAGCCAGAAGATGAGTGCTGGCAGCAGTCACCAAATACTGCCCGTCTCCCTGCCGGCCTCAGGATGCTCTCTCCCAAAGCACAGGCCCCCACCTCTTAGTCAATGCTGCTCTAAGCTGGACTGCATGAGAGGCTGGAGGCTCTCTAACTTTGGCAGCTACTGTATGAGAGAAGGGGATCATTCGGGGAGAACTCAAAGCTGGCATCCTGTTCCTCACCAAGGCCAATTCCTCTAGCTGGACCCTCACTCCCATCTACCGCCCATCTCCCATCCCTAGCATCGGGATGCTCCCAAATCTCATCTCGGGGAAGATTGGGGGACTTCTGCACCCAGTGAAAGGTGCAGGAAATAAGCCTAATGAATGGAACAGAACGGAATGGAGGATAGGATAGGATAGGATAGGATAGGATAGGATAGGATAGGATAGGATAGGATAGGATAGGATAGGATAGGATAGGATAGGATAGAATTCTTTATTGGCCAAGTGTGATTGGACACACAAGGAATTTGTCTTTGTTGCATATGCTACTCGGTGTACATAAAAAGACAAGATACATTCATCAAGAATCATAAGGGACAACACTTAATGATAGTCATAGGGTACAAATAAGCAATTAAATCATACTAGGAAATAGATGATAGATAGATAGATAGATAGATAGATAGATAGATAGATAGATAGATAGATAGATAGATAGATAGATAGATGATAGAATTCTTTATTGGCCAGGTGTGATTGGACACACAAGGAATTTGTCTCCGGTGCATAAGCTCTCAGTGTACATAAAAGACAAGATACATTCGTCAAGAATCATAAGGGACAACACTTAATGATAGTCATAGGGTACAAATAAGCTATCAAATCATACTAGGAAACTAGATAGATAGATAGATAGATAGATAGATAGATAGATAGATAGAATTCTTTACTGGCCAGGTGTGATTGGACACACAAGGAATTTGTCTTTGGTGCATATGATCTCAATGTACATAAAAGACAAGATACATTCATCAAGAATCATAAGGGACAACACTTAATGATAATCATAGGATACAAATAAGCTATCAAATCATACTAGGAAACTAGATAGATAGATAGATAGATAGATAGATAGATAGATAGATAGATAGATAGATAGAATTCTTTATTGGCCAGGTGTGATTGGACACACAAGGAATTTGTCTTTGGTGCATATGCTCTCAGTGTACATAAAAGACAAGATACGTTTGTCAAGAATCATAAGGTACAACACTTAATGATAGTCATAGGGAAACAGTCAATATAAATCATTAAGGATACCAGCAACAAAGTTAAAGTCATGCAGTCATAAGGGGAGGAGATGGGTGATGGGAACGATGAGAAGATTAATAGTATTGCAGACTCAAGTGAATAGTTCGACAGTGCTGAAGGAATTATTTCTTTAGATAAAAGAAAGCAGGGAAGGCTTCAAGGCTGCCAGCCTCCAGTCGACCAGGTGTCCCCCCCCCCCGCGCCCCTACCTGCCGCGTTGCTGATGTCCAGGTGGACCACGTCCTTCTGGTCGGCGAAGAGCATCCTGAAGTATTCGCTGCAGGCCGCCAGCACCGCCTTATGGGCCTTGAAGTCGATGCCGTCCACCACGAAGGTGCAGTCGCACAACAGGCCCAGCTGCCGCTGCTGGTTCAGCTGCTCCAGGACTTGCTGGCTGTGCTGCGGGAAGTCCATGGCTGGCGGGGGGAGAGAGAGAGGGGGGCATATCAGGGGCTCGACGACGCCTCCTTCCCCCCCCCACCCAGCCGAGTTTAGCCTGGCCTACCCTGCAAGGCTGTTGTGTCGCGGGAAAGGAAGAGGATGCATCGCATCCTTTCACCCGCATCCCAAGCGAGGGATCCGGGCGCCGCCTGACAACCGCCGCCCCGCCCCGCCTGCCTGCCTGCCTGCTTTCCCGGCGATCGTCGGAAAGGAGACCCAACCCTCCCCGCACCCCGAGGAGCTCTCTTTTGCCCGATCTCGCCTTGCGGGGATGGACCGATGGCCCCTCTCTCTCTCAGACCTCCCCCCCACCCCGGTCCCGGCGCTCCCCGCCCTCTCGGCCCCCGCCCTCCCGGCCCCGCACCTGCCATCCCACGAGCGTCACATCATCCCGACGGCGGCGGCGATCATGGTGACACGGAACAGACAAAGGGCGCCGCCATTTTGCGCTTGGGCGGAAGCGGCGCTCCGAGAGCGGATGGTGCCCTCTTTCTACGGCGCAGGCGCCGCGGGGTAGACTCCTCCCCTCCCCCCCGCGCTTTCCTCCACCTACCCCCGCCCAGGCCTGTCGCGCAGGCGCGTTAAGCTTTCGCGGGTGAAGGGGGGGGGCTGTGAACACAGCCGCCGAGCAGGTCACGTCGCCATGACGACCAAAGCGCCGAGGCCCGGTGTAGGCCCGAAGCCTTTGGGGGAACCAACCACCCGGCTTCATCCGTGCGGGGTGGAGTTGGGGGAGCTGAGGTAAACCTCGGTCGCCTCCTCCTCCTCCTCCATCCCACCAAAGGGGAAACCGCCTCGGCAGCTGCCGGAGGGCGCGGCGGCTTCTGGGCTGGCTCCCGTGTTTTGCCAACAAGAGCCGTGTGGATCCTGTCAACAGCCCGGCGTGTGGTGTGGTGTGGTGTGGTGTGGGCCTTCCACTCCCGGCCCCTTTTGAACGGGCTGCGTTTCTCATCCCTGTGGGGAGGGGAGTGAGCAACAACAGCCCTGCGAGGTGGGCCGAGAGCGCCTTTCTTACCCCCCCCCTTCCCCCAAGCAGCAGCTTGGGGTGGGGGGCTCGTTTCTCCTCAAGCATTGGATTTGGGGGTTGGTCTCTCAGGCCGCCTTATGAAGCGGCTCGGGGAGCCCCCTTCCAGGGCAGGGAGGCTGGGCTGGGCCTGGAATGGGCCCCCCTTTGCCCCCTCCCCCTCACTGGGGTCGGAGCCAGCTTGGAGGGCCTTTCGTCAGGCGGCTCTATTTCCAGACCATGACTCACTTCTTCCCCCACCCCCGTCCCCTCTTTGCCCCCGGCCCTTTGGCCTTCAGAAACTGTGTGTCTGTGTGTGTTGGATGCAAGTTACAACACAAGGACAAAAGCTCCCTCTTTCCTCGCTCCTGTTTCTCTCACCCACGCCAGAGGTGGGGTTTCAGCAGGTTCTGACCGATTCTGGAGAACCGGTAGCGGAAATTTTGAGTAGCTCGGAGAACCGGCAAACACCACCTCTGGCTGGCCCCAGAGTGGGGTGGGAATGGAGATTTTGCAGTATCCTTCCCCTGGAGTGGGGTGGGGATGGGGATTTTGCAGTATCCTTCCCCTGGAGTGGGGTGGGGATGGGGATTTTGCAGTATCCTTCCCCTGGAGTGGGGTGGGAATGGGGATTTTGCAGTATCCTTCCCCTGGAGTGGGGTGGAAATGGGGATTTTGCAGTATCCTTCCCCTGGAGTGGGGTGGGAATGGATATTTTACAGTATCCTTCCCCCGGAGTGGGGTGGGAATGGAGATTTTACAGTATCCTTCCCCTGGAGTAGGGTGGGAATGGAGATTTTACAGTATCCTTCACCTGCCGTACCCAGCAAGCCATGCCACGCCCACCAAGACACACCCACAGAACCGGTAGTAAAAAAATTTGAAACCCACCACTGCCCCCCCCCACCACCACCCAAATAATACACGTTCACACAGCCAAAGTCAGCGGGTGACTTGGAAGAAAGTATTTTCCTGTAATTAAAAGTTTACATTTGTTTTTTTTGTTTTTTTTACATCGTTTCAATTCCCCTGAACAGGTTTTTTTTTTCCTCTCTCTCTCAGCTTGTAGGGTGTAACTGGATTTGGAGGTGGGGTGCAAAGACGGGGACGGGGAAGGGAGGGGGAAAAAGAACCCTGAATCTAAGATATGAACGTGTTAACATTTTAACTTGAATGCTTCCAAGATGTACAGCAGGAATCCTAAATAAGTTCACCAGAGGTAAACTCCATTTATTTCCTATTGTATAAATTTCATATCGCATCCTCTTTCTTTTTTTTTTTTTTTTCATGTCCCGTCAACACTTCAAAACGTTAAAATTGCTGGCTGCAGAACTGGAAAATTCAGCTCCAGCTGCCTTCCAGCTTTGCTGTTCCTTTGCTGGCAAAAAACGAAGGTATTCTTTCCCCTTTCAAAGGGAGTTGGAGGGGGAGGGGGGAAGGGCAGCTTTGGCCCGCTTAGGCTCTTTGCCGGCATCCCTTTAACCTTCAGCCCTGGATGACAAACCGAAACATCTCTTATTGACGGGGAACACAAGGACAGATCTGCTTTCCACCCCCCACCCAGCCCAGCCTGGCTCCCTGCCCGCTCTCCCGAACTGCTCCTGGAGCTCAGATTTTAATCTCAGTCCTGAAGGTTTGCTGCACTTGCTCCGATGGCTTGGCTGGACTTCTCCTTGCCTTGACGGTCAGGCAGCCGTCTGCCCCCAGGGTGGAAGTGACCGATGTGGGGTCCACATCTTCAGGGAGTTGACATTTGTGGGTGAATGTGTTGACGATGGTCCCATCAGCTGCTAGCTGCCCGTGGGAGGAGGACAAAGAGACAGCAGTTAGGGCCCACGAGAGTCTGAATCCTGAAAGTTGATGTGAATTGCTCTTCCCAAGGTTCAGTTGCCGAATTGCTATGAAATGGGGAAATTCTGGCCATGCTGCCAAAACTGAAGCTGGGGCGACTCAGTCTAAAAAGGTCTCTTCTTTTGCCAGACTGGCCCCCAGAGAGGCAGCTGGCATCAGGAGAAAGGCTCCCTGGGCAGCGTTTCGGTCAGCATTGACTGGCAAGTCGGGGAATGTTCCCATTGCCATGTGCATCCCTAGCATAGTCAGAAGGGCACTCGGGTGGGGGCAGGGAGCCTCTTGGCTGCCATTCTTAAGACAGCGATGCCACTGCTGTCCCTAGGCTGCAGGCTTTGCTCCATTAGATTGCAGGGGGCACATCCAGGTTCTTTTGGGCAGGGAGGGGGAGCTCTAGCACATTAAATCTTTTTCCAAGCAAACCAAGGAAAAAGTACAACTCTTATAACTCCCGTTTCTTGTTAATTTCCACAGTGGGACGATATTGGGATGCTCGCGGGATAGGCAGAGAACCTGAAGATCAGAAAAAGCTACTCCCCACTGCTGTGGATCCAAGGAAGTAGCTGCCTCAGCTTTTCTCAGCCAAGCATCTTGGGGCTACCCCACCACTCAGCCCCAGCCGGACTGCTCAGCTCTGCTTTAAAAATGGCTCCGGTTGTTTCCAAGATAGGGGGGCAGCCCAGCAGTAAGCCACTCACCTTCTCAGCCCTCACTTCAATCTGGTTTTTGGATGTGGTAATGATAATGTCTTCGGGGGAGAAGTCACTGACATCCACGGCAAACTGGTATGTATCGCCCAAGGTTTTGATGTTTCCCGTCCCGCCAGCCCGGCCTGTTGGGAGAAGAGATACTCTCTCGATTCTTGATTCCAGCACTGGGGACATGTTTGCTGGCAAAAAGAAAATTCTGGGGCGGGATCCTGGGGCAAGCAGGATTTGCCTTCTGTGCCTCCATTGGGCCTCCCAGGTGGCTCTGCTTGCAACAGCTATTTGAAAGATGCTGCATGGCCAGGCAGAATTGCTGGGGGTGCTACTGAGCTAGGCCCTGAAAATCCCACCTGATCGAGGGGGTACTCCCTCCCAAGAGACCACAGACCAGCCTGGAGCTTAAGAAGTGCCCCAAGGACTCTTATGGCCAACAGGCGTCCTAAATGGCAGGGGCTGGACACATCACATTTCAAGCCGTCTCTCTCTACCCTGTCAAGTGCCCATTTCCCCCTCCTCCCTGAGATCTTCGCTAGGTCCTGTTTAGGACACGGCCCTGTGGCCAACAGAGCTAAGAACGGAAAAGACCAAGCTGTCCTTGCTTGGCTTTGTGGCTTGGGATGCACTGAGACAGAGGCTGGGGAGCTTGTGCGAACCCCCCCTTTGTGCTCCTCCGCCTTTCACCAGTGCAGCCAGGCCAGGTGCAGGGAGGATTATCCTGGAGCAGAATGGTGGCGCCTGTGTGCCCATCATTCCAAGAATGGTTGGTGTAAACAAAAAAAGAGAGTTTACCCTAAACAGCGAAAACAGTGACAATCTCCTCTCCGCGGTCGCACAGCTTAAAAGTGGGAGCCTTGACTGTGGGACTGGCTAGACGAGAGCCAGGGGAGAGACCCAGGCAGCCAGGGGTCAAAGGCCACCTACCTATTCAGCCCTCTCTCCCCACTTGCCTGAGAAGCTTCGGGGATCCGGATGGGGCCTTAGGAACCCCCCCAACGTATTGTCGAATATTCCGTGGGCCTTCTCCATGGGACAGCCGCCTGCCTGGTCGTGTTCTGCCAAGAAGATGGTCGAGGGTGCCGAAGCAGTGAGCCCTGAGAGGGTGGCTATCCAAGTGGATCGATGCTGGAGGAGCTGCCCCCTCCGGAAGTCTCACCCGACAGAGCCACCCGGGGCAGCTGCGGAGCCTTTAAAAGCCTCGGCTGCCTTCCAGGGGTCTTGTCAAAGAGTCTAAATTTAGAGTGTTCTGCAGGACACGGCCAATGCCTCTGGAAAGCGTCCCATAGGCACGGGCTCTACACAAACAGAGAGAGGCGGGAGGGAAGGGCTGGCCCTCAGCATTCCATCCATGACTGGATCATCCCCCTGATTGGCAGCAGGATTGGCCTTCCACAAGGAAGGGGAGAGCCTGGCATGGAAAGCAAGCATCCCGAAAGAGGAGGGCAGAGCCCAGGACCCCTGTTCCCTGTACCCCCCCCCAATACTGAAGAGGGGTTCCCATTTCTCCAGGGGTGAGGTTTATTTCCCTGGCAGCTCAGAGAGCCTGGCATGGGCCTCCATGTAGAAGATGGAGATGGGAACAGGCCCTGCTGGCAAGCATCTCACAGCCTGTCTGCCGAAACTGTCTGGGGGCAGCTTGTAGCTAAACGCAGCTGCTTAGTCACCCTCCTCTCGGGGCAGTCTGAGTCATTGGGCCTGCGGCCTCCTGTGCCCTTTTTTCCTTCCCCCAGAACAAGCCCCAGAAGGCAAAGCGTCCTCCCTAACTCAGCTTCCATCTATTGCCCATCGCATTGCGGCTCTTCTGGCCCTTGGCTCCACTTCTGGGGTGCTGGCAGGAGGAGAGAGGGGCCCGGGGACTCCCCAGGCAGAGATTCACGGACCGTAAATCATCCGGGAACCCACTCAAGAGTTCAGAAATCATGGCCAATTTAGAACTTGGCGGGGACTGTTTGGGAAGTTCCTGCTGATGCTTTTTGATTTCAGGAAGGGAGTGGGTGGGTGTTACACTTTATATATTCGATTTTAATTGGTTTTAAATTTTATAAATCTATGTGTTTTAATATGGCTGCACACCGCCCTGAGTCCTTCGGGAGAAGGGTGGTATAGAAATCTAATAAACTTCAAACTTCAAACATGCCTTTTGTTTCCCTTGCTGCCGGAATGGCCCTCTGAGCTCACCTTGGAGCACACGGGCTCTCCTGCCCTGCAGCCTCTGCTCTCGGCCTCTCCTAAGAGTTCTCTTGACCTGCAGCAAGCAGCACCCTCCAACACCCCCCCCCCGTTGTCTGTCCCCTCCCCAGAGACCGTGTGAGTAGCTGCCTGCCCATTTTTGTGGCTAGCCTGTTGGGATGGCAAGGATCATGAGAGGCCGCCGTTGTTCCTGGCCAGGATGTTTTGGGAGGAAGTGGTTGCAGCCCCTTCCAGCAATTGGCCCTCCTGATCTTGGTTCTGCACCCCCTACAGCTGGCCTAGACCTTGGGAGGTGAGCATAAACTGGGATGCTGAGTGACCGAAACAAAGGACCCTCGGGCGTGGGTGGCAAGGTGTAGGCCGGCCAGCCAAATGGGGCTGTTTGCCAGCTGCCTGCCTGCCCACCCACCCCGCCTTCCTCATGCTGCTTGGCGAGAAGGCTGGCTTGAGCTGGAATAGGCTTGCTGGAGGGCCTTTCCTGTGGGTCCCAGAGAGAGTTCTGGATAGTTAGAGGTCAGGGAGGGAGGAAGAGAGGGAGGTGTGGGAGAGAAAAGGGAGGGCCCGGGAGACAGGTGTGTGTGTATGCACCGGATCTGGTCAGGGCAGAGGCAGAGGAAACTGGCTTCAGAGAAGTCAGCCTGACCCAGGATCAGGAGCCTTTGACAGACACATACGCAGGCACCCTGAGCCGGCTGAGGTGGAGTGAGTCTCCTTTGCACAGGTTCCAGTCGGGGCCATTGAGGGGACCCTGGTTGTCTTTGAGGGGGGGGAGGGGGAGAGTGTGCATTGTTGTCTGCCTGTTGTCTGGATTTCCTTTAGCATCTGAGGCTCCCTCAGGCGATAAGAGATGCCACCTTTCTAGAGCTGCCCTGCAACCAGGCAGGTGGATCCTGTCGGAGGTTTGGCCCTTTTGCGGCTGCTGTCAGGGGAGCATCTTCCCTTTGCAGAGTGACCGTCTTGGGGGCTGGGGGATCTGGGTGCGCGTTCCTCTTCATTTCACCTTTTCAGAAGTTTTGCATTTCAGGGAAAGGTGTCTCCTCACTTCCGTCCTGTGGCCAAGATCCCTACAAGCCGCAGCAGGAGGCCTCTGGGGACCCCGTCCGTCTTGGTGCTTGCAAACAGACGGCTTGGATCCTCTTCCTCCTCTTGGGCTGCGTCCGGCGTTTCCACTCCCAGCCTCGGGGCATGGCTGCTGAGAGGCCAGAGAGAGCCGGCAGGGAGAAAGAGAGAGCCAAGAACAAGGAGGAAGAGGAGGAGACTAATGTGTTCCTGCCCTGGGAAGACAACTGGAGACCCTGGCCAAAAGCCCGGCGCAAGGTGCACGGTAGGAGCCTGGGAGATCCCACCCAGCCACAAGAGTGGCTTCCACATGGGTGGCACTGAGGTTGGAGCAGGGGAGAAATCTAAAATTAGTTGCTACTGGTTCTGTGGGTGTGGCTTGGTGGGGGGAGGGTAATGTGACTTTTTTTTTTTTAACTTTTAAAACCATTTTTCTACAACCTCTTCGGCCGAAGAGGTTGCAGAAAAAAATGCTTTTAGAAGCCTCTGATGATCGTGCGGCTCAGCTGGGATCGTCAGAGGCTTTTAAAAGCATTTTTTCTACAACCTCTTCGGCCGAAGAGGTAGTAGGAAAAAAAAATGCTTTTAAAAGCCTCTGACGATCCCAGCTGAGCCGCACCATCAGAGGCTTTTTTTTTTTACTTTTAAAAGCATTTTTTTGGCCGAAGAGGTTGTAGAAAAAATGCTTTTAAAAGTAAAAAAAACAGCTTCTGATGATTGCACGGCTCAGCTGGGCATTGGGGGGGGGCAGGGATTTTGCTACCGGTTCTCTGAACCACCCGCCACCATCGCTACCGGATCAGGCGATCCGGTCCGAACTGGGAGCATTTCACCCCTGGGTTGGAGGCGTTGCAGATGCTGGTGTTTCCCAGAGATGGTGACCCATTTGGCCTCTTCATCCATCCTTGAAGGAGGCTGACATTAACAATGGCAGGGCCTCTCTTTTGTCCATAATTCCCAGCCTCTGTCTACTGCCCTCTGCAGGTTGCCTGGAGTGCCTCAAGCGGCAGCTCTTCCGAGTTGGGGACGATTGGTATTACCTCTTTGCCCTGGGCGTCATCATGGCGCTGGTCAGCTTCGCCATGGACTTCACCGTCTCCAGGGTTGCCAGCGGTGAGCTTCTGCCACACCAAATCCCACCGCCCTCCCCAAGCTGGACTTTGAGGGACAAGCAGAAGGAAAGAGCGTCTTTTGGGCTGCTTGTCGAGACCCCGTGTCATAAGGGATGCCAGTTTCAAGTGGGGGGGGGGTTAGGTTCTCCATGCCTTCAGGGCAGCCATGGCAGCAGACGACTCTGGCAGTCCTGGGTCAGTTCAGTTCCCAGCCAACTTCCCTTTGGATTCTCCAGCGCACCTGTGGCTTTACCAAGAGGTTGGAGACTACCCGGTGCTGAAGTTCCTCTCCTGGACCATGTACCCAGTCGCACTCTCGGCTTTTTCCACGGGCTTTGCCCAAAGCATTACCCAGCACGCTGGAGGTGAGGCGGGATGGAGGCTGGGGTCAGCCGCCAGTGGTCATTATGCCCCTGTTCCAGCCCTTGGACTGGGAAGCAGCTTTCTTCTGTTGGAAGAAACATCCTTCTGGGTTCTGCTCCAAGTGGGGAAACAGACACTGGAAACATGGAGACTGCTTGGAAAGATGGTTTAATGGTGGACAGGATCACATGGCTTGAGTTCCTGAACAGAAAAGGGGCAGATACAGTAAATCCTCGGGTTTTTATGCTCTCTCTGGCTCTGCATTTCCTGGAGCCCCGAAAGAGTATCCTGATTGGTTGTCAGACTCCCAGGAGGTGGGGGTCTTAGCTAGCCTTGCTGGCTGATGGTCACATGTGCTTCCCAGGTCACATGTGGTGCGTTTCTGCTGATATTGTGTAGAGGGCTAATCCTATCTTTGTTGGATCTTTGGCAATTCCTACTATGGCTCTGCCTGAAGGAGGCAGATCTTTGTTATGTAGAATAGACTGGCCCAGGCCTTAATGGCCCATTGACAAAGGGTGGGGGACAGGAAGGTGGGAGCTGCTTTGTCTGTAAAATATGCTTCTCCATTTCTCATCCAGGGAAATATAGTATTCTGCCTTTTTCATATTTCCTAAAATATTTTACTCTTCCAGGAAAGGGGTGGGTGCTAACTTCCTACACTTCTCTTCTCCCAAGTCTGGGTGAGAGGAGCGGGGAGAAAGATGGGCAGCCTGAGTCCGTTGAGAAGGGTAAAGGTTTCCTTCTTCCATCAGCTGCCTTGTTCTTCTCCCTGAAAGGGAAGATGCCTGAAGAAAGGGCAACCCCAGGGCCTCATTCACACATCGTGTTTAGCCTGGCTCGTTAGTTAGGGTTTGTGATGCCTCCGGGCGGGCACTAGGGACTCCTGCCAGGCGGGCAGAAATGGTGGAGATATCGTTCTGCCCTCTCTGTCCAGGCTCCGGCATCCCCGAACTCAAGACCATCCTGACCGGCGTCATCCTGGAGGAGTACTTGGCCATCGAGAACTTTGGGGCCAAAGTCGTGGGGCTGACCTGCACACTCGCCTGCGGGAGCACCATCTTCCTCGGAAAAGTGGTACGTGTCCAGGGTGGATGGAGGGGGCGGGTGTCTCTCTCTCTCTCTCTCTCTCGCCTCCAAGCAGCGCCTTTGTGGCCTGAGGGGAGTGGAGGGGGCGTTCAGCCTTTGGACACCGAAAGGAAGCCGTGATGGTTTGAAAGGGAAAAGTGTCCCGAGGGGCGGTTCTAGAGACAGGAGGAAGGAATTGGGTGTCTGGAGGGGAAACGGGTGGGCTTCAAAAATTTTAGCAAGGGCTTCTCTGCCCGGTTGCTGGGTGGGCGTGGCCTAGTTGGCCTCTTGCACCATGGTGGTGGCGGGGGGGACGTTTTTGCCCTCCCCGGGCATCAGAGACTTTGCTCAAGCCTCCGGGAGGGCAAAAACGGCTTCCCCAGGCTCCAGAGGCCCTATGGAGGGCCTTCCCAAACTTCCGGTAGGCCTGTTTTTCGCCCTCCCAAGTCTCCACGCGTGCCCTGCATCCAAAATGGCCCGTGTGGGGACTCCTTGGAGGGGAGGGGCAGGGTGGGCAGGTCCAGCCAGGAGTGGGATTTGGGGGCCCTCCGAACTGCACAGAATTTTAGCTAGAGGTTCTCCCGAACCCGTGCGAACCCCCAGCAGCCCACCCCTGAGGGGAAGTTTTCGGATGTTGCTTCTGCCCCATATCTATTTGGTCTTGCCCACCTCAGACGGCCTCCTCCTCCTCCTTAAAAAGAGCTTGTGCTGAAGGTGCCCCAGCTCAAGAGGGAAAGAGGGCCAGGGTCCCTTCAGGCCAGGAAGGGGCAGAAACAGGGAAGCCGAGGGGTTGAAGATCCCGCCAGGGTCAGCCCAGCAATCGGGGTGAATGTTTAGAGTGGGTGGTGGTAAAATCTCCTTCCTAGAGACCTTCAAGGTCCGGCTGAGGTCAGGAGACGAGCCTCTTGTCTGGAGGGGGGCTGCTGGGAGAGACTACCGTTGGATGGAGGGGGGGGTCTCTCTCCCTCTGAGCCTTTCAGGTCCTCATCTTCATCTTCCTTCCGCCCGGCCTCTGCCAGGGACCCTTTGTTCACCTCTCCAGCATGATCGCCGCCTACCTGGGCAAGATCCGGACCAGCGTTTCTGGGGAGTACGAGGTACGGCTGAGGAGGCGAGGCTGCACCCCAGGGATTGGTCCAGGGGCAGCTGAGAACTGTGTGGCTGTCTGGAGGGCCCCGAAGGCGGCCCAGCATTTGGGGTTCCTGGGGAGGGCGACTCAGCAGCAGCCTCAGAGGGCGCCCCTTTCCTTTGCCTAGAATAAAATCAAGCAGAACGAGATGCTGGTGGCAGGAGCGGCCGTGGGCGTGGCAACCGTCTTTGGGGCGCCTATCAGTGGTAAGACACGTAGCCCCTTTGCAAAGGGAGGCCAAAGCAGATGGAGGGCCAGGGAGTGGCCAGACGGGATGGATGTGGGGCTCACTCTCTGGATTGCCCTCTGCCATTCCTCCAGGGGTCCTCTTCAGCATCGAGGTCGTGTCCTCCCACTTTGCTGTCCGGGATTACTGGAGGGGCTTCTTCTCGGCAACTTGCGGCGCCTTCATGTTCCGCCTGTTGGCTGTTTTCAATAGTGAACAAGGTGGGGCGCAAGCGGAATCCCAAAAGAGGGATCCCCTCGGCCACTCTGTCTGGGGATGTGGGGCGGGGGAGAATGAGTGCTCGACAGAAGCAGTGCATCAGAGGGGCTCAGCCGACTGATGCTATGGCTCCAGGTGGGGTGACCAACCGGGGAGGATTGTGGATTGTGCTTGGAAGCTCCTTAGGACAGGCTGGAGTCGACTCTTTCCCGTGGGCTGTTTGGCTGAGGGCCAGGCAGGGAGGTGGGGCGGGAGCTGGGAAGGGGCTCCAGGAGATCAGAGTCAAGAGCCCCTCAGCTTTTGCACCCCTGCTTTCCAGAAACCATCATAGCTCTCTTCAAGACCAGCTTTAAAATTGATTTCCCCTTTGACCTGCCGGAGACCATTTTCTTCACATTCCTCGGGTGAGGAGTGGGTCTCCTTATGGGAGGAGGGGTGCAACAGCAAGAACACATCCTAATTGGGCGGCCTCCTCTCCCCCTTTCAGCGTGATCTGCGGCGTGCTGAGCTGTGCGTACCTCTTCTGCCAGCGCTGGTTCCTGGGCTACGTCCGGAGGAACCCCTTCACGGCCAGGCTGCTGGCCACTGAGTAAGTAGCCACCAGAGGGCAGCTTTCCAGAGCCCCTGGGATGGCTCCTCTGGTTCCGGGATCGGAGAGGCGGAGGAGGCTTCCTGTGCAGGAAGTGGACTCCCCAAAAAGGGGGCTTACTGGGGAGACCACCGATGTTGGCCAGCAAGCTCATCTCTAAAGCTTTCTCTGCTTCTCCATCACAAAGTTTACCTCCCAGTAGTACAGCTGCCAATGGCAGCCCCCAGCCCAGCCCCCTTCATAACCGGTGGCTTTTTGAGTTACGTTGGTTTCCCAATCTCCTCTCCCCCTCCCCTCTCCCTGACCTTTGGGCCTTCTTTTGCAGGAAGCCCCTCTACTCGGTGCTGGTGGCCTTCCTGCTGTCCTCCATCACCTTCCCCCATAGCCTGGGACGATTCATGGCCTCCAGGGTAACGTATCAGCCATTTCTGCCAAGGGCTAGAGCCTGCGGAGAACGCATGGGGGGGGCGCCGCTGGTTCTTTGCCATGACATGCCAGAGGAGCTGAAGCAAGCTTCGGGGGAGGGGGGGGAGAGGCTGCCAGCCCCTCTCTGCCATGGGGCAGAAGGCGAAGACCGTTTCCCTTTCTTTTTTTGCAGCTGAGCATGAAGGAGCTGCTCACCTCCTTGCTTGATAACCGCACCTGGAGTGTCCTTTCCCAGAACGTTTCGCTTGACAGGCCTCCCCAGGTGGACCCCCTCAACCTGTGGGAGGAGTGGTGGCACCCCGACATCACCTTCTTCGGCACCCTGTCTGTCTTCCTGGTGATGAAGGTGCGTGTCGGGGAACTCCCTCTGCCTGGCACGCAGCAGAATTCCCTCTCTGGGCCGGGTCTCCTCTGGCCTCCTCTGGGCCTTGCAGAGCTCCTTCCAGGGGCTCTCGCTTACACTCTCCGTCAGACTTCTGCTTTGCTCAGCGGTCAGCCAGCCAGCCACCACGGGCCCTGCTCTCAAAAAAAAAAAAAAAAAGAAGAAGACGACGACTGGGCTGCCAGCGTTGATCTCTTTCTGCCCTTGCAGTTCTGGATGCTGGTCTTGGCCACCACCATGCCTATGCCCGCTGGGTACTTCATGCCCGTCTTCATTTACGGTGAGCCAGCGGTGAAATGTAAAATTTGTTACTATTGGTTCTCTTGGCGTGGCTTGGTGGTGGTGGGGTAATATGACTGAGTGGGTGTGGCCAACTTTTTATTTTTTTTACTTTTCAAACCATTTTTTCTACAACCTCTGGCTGAAGAGGTTGTAAAAAAAAATGCTTTTAAAAGCCTCTGACGATCCCAGCTGAGCCGCGCGATCCTCAGAGGCTTCTTTTTTACTTTTAAAAGCATTTTTTCAGACAGAGGTGGTAGAAAAAAAATGCTTTTAAAAATAATAAAAAAAGCTTCTGATGATCGAGCTGGGCAATGGGGGGGGGGGGGGCAGGGATTTTTGCTACCGGTTCTCCGAACCACCCGCTTCCATCGTTACTGGTTCGGGCGATCCGGTCCGAACCGGGAGCATTTCACCCCTGCGGTGAGCGCTTCCACTTTCTCTAGTTTTCTGCTTTCAGCCTCCGGAGAGGTTGGTCTGTCAGGCTGAGGAGGGAAAGATGATCTTTCTCTGTCCCTCCCCAGGAGCTGCCATCGGGCGCTTGGTGGGTGAAGCCGCAGCCTTCCTCTTCCCCATGGGCATCACCGGTGAGGGCCCTCCCAGCCCCATTATCCCTGGGGCGTATGCGCTGGCAGGTATGTCGGGAGGCTTCCTTGGCACTCAGGGAGGCACAGGCAGTGTGGAAGCAACCCCCCCCCCCACACCTTTGCTCTCCCTGAGATCGGCCACCCTCTGCTCTCCCCCCCCCTTCCAGGGGCCGCTGCCTTCTCTGGCTCGGTCACCCACACCCTCTCCACTGCCTTGCTGGCCTTTGAGATGACCGGGCAAATCGCCCACATCCTCCCTGTCCTGCTGGCCGTCCTGGTGGCCAACGCCATTGCCCAGAAGTTCCAGCCTTCCTTCTACGATGGCACCATCATTGTCAAGAAGCTACCGTATCTTCCCCGCATCCGGAGCAGGCATATCGAGTGAGCTGCCCTGCCCTCTTGGCTTGCTGGGGACCCAGGGATCGGGATGCCGGCCTTCCCAAAGAACGGGCACTCTGCGTGTGCCCAGAGCACCTCTGGCCTGGCCTTGCTTGGCAGGTGCCAGCAGCTCATCTCCCCCAAAGCGCTGCCCTGTCCCAATAAAGCCATTAGTCTGGTGAGCGCTGCTTCCCTTGCAGGTCCTACATGGTCACCACCCAGGAGTTCATGAACACCGATTTCGTCATCCTGTCCCAGGAAGCCACCTTTCACGACATCCTCCAGGTGGTCACCACGACGGATGCCCAGGAGTATCCCGTGGTAGACAATGCTGGTAAGGCGGTGTTCCGAAAGCAGCGAGTCTCTCTGTGTGCGTCTCGTGCTGGATCCGTCTGGTGGGAGGGTCCCACCTTATCGCTGGAGCGGCATTGAAGCATTTGTAACATAAATATGCCCGTACGCACAAACACGTTCCTAGAAACTACAGTCTTAGAATAACAGAGTTGGAAGGGACCTTGGAGGTCATCTAGTCCCCACCCACAACTCAAGCAGGAGACCCTACACCATTCCTGACAGGTGGCAGTCCAGTCTCTTCTTGAAAGCTTCCAGCGATGAAGCTCCCACAACTTCCGAAGGCAACTTCTGTTCCATTAGTTGATTGGTCTCACTGTCAGAAAATTTCTTCTTATTTCTAGGTTGAATCTCACCATCAGTTACCATCCATTATTCCTTGTCTGGCCTTCAGATGCTTTGGAAAATAGCTTGACTCCCTTCCTCCTCTCTGTGGCAGCCCCTCAAATATTGGAAGTCTGCTATCCTGTCTCCCCTGGTCCTTCTCTTCACTAGACCAGCCATGCCCAGTTCCTGCAACCGTTCATCGTACGATTTAGCCTCCAGTCCTCTAATCATCCCGGTTGCTCTTCTCTGCACTCTTTCTAGAGTCTCAACCTCTTTTTTATAGTGTGTTGACCAAAACTGGACACTTCCCTCTGCTTCTTTTCTCCCTCAAGAGTCTCAGATGCTGCTGGGAGTGATCCAGCGGTCCAGTCTCATTCAGTTTCTCCAGAGCCATGAAGACTCCAGTCTGCCACAGGAAGAGCTGGGGAAAGAGGTAGATCTGATTCCCGACAGGGTAATTCCGACAAGAGCCGACCACGTGCTTTCCAGGATTTGGAGGTGGGGGGGCAGGATTCCTTCCCATCCTGCTGCACGGCACATCCATGGCTGCGCTTCTCTCTTCCAGCTCCTCTCGGGCCAGACTTTGAAAGAAGGCTGCACCATCAGTCCTGTGAGCCTGCAGCTCTCCCCATGGACATCCCTGCACCAGGTACCTCGGGCGGTCGAGTGCCCTACAGGTTGCCTCTGTCCGAGGCACCCAGACTCATTCCTCTGCTGAGGCATCAGGGCAGCAACATCAGCAGGCAGGGAAGCTGCCACTTTGTTGAACGATGGGGGGAGGGATTGACTGGAACAGGGCAGAGGTGGGTTTCAGCAGGTTCTGACCAGTTCTGGAGAACCGGTAGCGGAAATTTTGAGTAGTTCAGAGAAATACCATTCTGACTGGCCCCGCCCCCATCTATTCTTTGCCTCCCGAGTCCCAGCTGATTGGGAGGAACTGGGGATTTTGCAGTATCCTTCCCTTGGAGTGGGGTGGGAATGGAGATTTTACAGTGTCCTTCCTCTAGAGTGGGGTGGGAATGGAGATTTTACAGTGTCCTTCCCCTGGAGTGGGGTGGGAATGGAGATTTTGCAGTATCCTTCCCCTGGAGTGGGGTGGGAATGGAGATTTTACAGTGTCCTTCCCCTGGAGTGGGCTGGGAATGGAGATTTTGCAGTATCCTTCTCCTGGAATGGGGTGGGAATGGAGATTTTACAGTTTCCTTCCCCTGCCACGCCCAACAAGCCATGTCATACTCACCAAGCCACGCCCACAGAACTGGTAGTAAAAAAAAAAAATGAAACCCACCACTGGAACAGGGCCAGGCAGGGTTTTCAAGGGGGGGGGGGTCCATTGGGTGAAGAAGTTTCTGAGAAGGGGCTTTCCAGAACAGAGGTCACCAACCTTTTGGACCTCAGGGACCACTAAATTCATAATTTTAAATCCCACGGACTGCTAATACGAGTTAGCGACGGGATGGGGTCCTTCAGGCACTTAGTTTGGCCGCCTGTTAGCAGAGAGAAGTGCCCGGGGTCAACCCTAGCTGTCCATTTTGCAGCCTGGAATCTCAAATACAGCCAAGAATGAATGTTTGTCTTGTAGCCCACCCGGGCGCTAGATCGCTACCCCCCCCCTGCAAATTCTGTCTCTCTAGGAGCCCAGCTGAAATTTTGTGCACCGCTCACTGAAGCATCTGGACTCGCAGGGAGGGAGGGAGGGAGGGGCTGGAGCTACTTAACAGGCAGCCAAGCTAAGTGCCTGAAGGACCCCATCCCGTCAGCGAGTGGGATTAATTGCTTTGGCGGGCCGTATCCGGCCCAGGGGCCGTAGTTTGAGGATCCCTGATTCAATGCAATATTTTTAAAAAAATGCAAAAATGTAAAGATTTTTCTGCGGACCACCAAAATTTTCTTACAGACCACCGGTGATCCACGGACCACCAATTGGTCACCGTTGTTCCAGAGGAGGGAAGGAGCATTGAGTGTCTGGTTTTTTTTTTTCTCTCCTGCAGGCCCACAACCTCTTTGAGATGCTGAACCTGCAGCGGGCTTTTGTCACCCAGCTGGGGAAAGTGGTGGGGATCGTGACCAGGAAGGAGGTGAGTAGCTGGGCTGCCCCAGGAGGGCACAGCGGGGTGCAGTTCCTCCTTCCCATCTGTCCTCCTTCTGGTTGGGGCGATGAGGACAGGCGGCCGCTCTGGAAGCTCGGCTTCTACTGCTACGCCAAAACGCAGGGCATCGTTGGCCTGAAAAGGGGGGCCCACAGCCTCCCTCTTGAGCTGGCGAGGGAAAGGTGAGACCCTCCCCAATGGAGATAAGGCACTTCCGGATGTTTGCAACGTGGACTCGCTCTCTGTGCCCCATTGTCAGCTTTGCTTTTTCTTCTTCTTTTTTTTCTAGCTCAGGAAAGCCATAGAAGAGCTGGCCAATCCCAAAGCCGGGCGATAGCGGAAGCCCGTGGAGGCGTGAAGCCGTAGGTTTAGTTCCTGGGGGTGGGGGTGGGGTGTTTGTGACCTGGTATTTGTTTGCTAGCGAAATTTAGGCTTGCCTAAAGTTGAACCATGGGGAGGACGGTAAATTCACTGCAAAGTTTTTTTTTTTAAAAAAAATGGAAAGAGTGGCAAGTGGAAGATGTGGGCGTTTTTAAGATATTTGGGCATTTTAAGAAATAAAAGACACAACAGAATGGTTGTAATGTATAGACGTCTCAAGATTTCCCCCATTTGGTAACTCTTGAGTAGAGGCTCTAGCGTGAGATGAGTAGGGTTTTGAAAGGGCTTCACCTGGCAGTGTCCTTTCCCCAGCTAAAGAAAAAGAGTCCCGGGAACCTGCTGGCTTCTCCTTTGTCACACACACACACACCCACACCCACACCCACACCCGTCCTTCAGTCAGGCTGGATCAGACCTCACCCCCAATCAGAGCAAGCCTGCCTTGCTCCTTCCTTCCTTCCTTCCCCAGCTGGGGAGGGCCCCCAGGTACCTCCGAGGCCAGCCTCTTTCTCCCAGCTCAGACATGGAGGGGATCTCTGGAGGGCACCCGGCAGGTTCCTTTCAGGCAAAAAGGTGGACGGCGTTTTTCTGCGGCACCTGTTTTTATTTACACCTTCAGTACAATCTTCCTCGGCCAGCCATCCTTTAGTCCGTATGGAAGGATTTGACGTTGCTCTGTGAACATTAGCAAGCACTTGAAGGGACAGGAGGCTGTACGGATCATGTAGGCAGGAATCCCTGAAGGGAGCCTCGTCCCGAATTTCCACCCGGATACCGACCCCTGCTCCAAGTCCATCCTCAACCGGGCCTCCCCCACCGCCTGGCCGGCAGCGCAGGGTCCGTCTCGATGCCGAAAGTGCTAATCATGGATCAGGCTCTGACGGGCTGCGTCGAAAAAGCATATCCTCCTGCAACCAGAACGGCTCTGGGACTGTAATACATTTCTTGAACCCAGCTCTTCAGGCCGCCAGGCAAAGGGTGGGCTGGGCTTACGAAGAGGCCTCTCAGTCTCTGGAGCAAGACACACACACCCCCATCGGCCCACGCAATCCCGTCCCTCCTGGAGCTACTAATGCCACCGCCGTTGCTGCCAGCCTCGCCACCCTAGTCGTAGAAGACCTCATCCTCGGAGGGAGAGCTGCTGTCCACGTAGCGCAGGGATGTGGCACTCTGCTGCCATCTACGGGCGTTGGGCGGGTTCCCTTCGGCCATTCCCAAGCCGCCTTTGGCCCTGCTCCACTCGTTCGCTTTCAAGGGTCTGCTTGGGATGGGGGATCCTTGGTTGGAGAGCGCGAAGGTCTGGAGGCCGCCTGCCGGAGCCGGCGGGCAAAGGAGAAGACCGTCCTGCAGATAGATGCCTTCCAGATCTGGTCGGAAAGAGAAGGAGGAAGAAGAGGAGAAAGAGGAGGAGAGTCGGGGGGACTGAGAAAGAAGCAAAAGGGATGGATGGACCCATCCTGGGCCAAAGGCCAGGGATCATACCTGGCAGCTGGATCACGTCCTGCGAGCCTCGCCTGTTGCTCAGCTCCTCTTCGTTCAGGGAAGACCAACCACTCAAAGTGGCTTCCGCGATGGCAAACTGCTCAGCCACACCTGGAGAGGGGCCGGAGAGCTGGGAGGTGAGGCACAGATGGCCTGGGACAAGACTGAGACACCTTCCCCCCCAACTGCAAGCTTCGAAGAGTTGATAAACCAGCCTTCCCATCGCGGGAAGCAAGGGATGCCCAGTAGCTGCAAACAGAGAATGCTGGCCAGATGCCCCCTCCTGTCTCCCCTCTGGTTGCACCAGCCCCCCCCTCCCCCTCCATCCCTCTCTCCCACCTTCCCTCACCTGCCGCAAACCGAGCCTCCTTCAGCTCGTCGGTCAGCTCCTCGTAGAGCACCTCTTCCGTAGGGGGCTGCTCCCAGCCCACGGGGGGAGCACTCCAGCCCTTCCACTCGATGAGGTGGGCCACGCGTCCTTGGGCCATGGCGGTGGGCTTGGTGATGTGGTCCTTCAAGCTCTGGATGAGGCCTGGGGGACAGAGGAGAAGCAGGACTGAGCCCAGGCGCGAGCAGATGGGGGAACCTGGGGGAGCCATGGGGGGGGGGAACGGACGAATGCCACCGTGCCAGCTCTGCTGCCTTCCTTTCCCGGCTCGGTGGGGGGGAAAAAAAAAAAGGAAAAAAACTACAGAGGGTTTCCATGGAAACCAACAGCGCAAGACCCATTCATCTCCCTGCTGTCCAAACGCTTCAGCTGCAGCGGAGCGGCGAAGACCCCCTTTGCAGCCGGTGAAGATGGACTTGCCCGATCCCTGAAAAAGGTGGCCCCCCCTTACCTGTCTCCGGGCCCCTCTCCCATAGGAGGCTCCTTTCTGGTGGGATGCTTATCGAGCTGACCACACCCACACCATTGCCAGAGTCACCCAGTGAACGAGGAGGATCATCACGTTGGTGGGGGATCTTGAGACCATGTAGTCCAACCTTTCCTCAGGAATCCAGATTAAAGCATCCCGGAGATGCAGAGCTGCTGTTTTATCCAGCTGCTCCGATGCCTTGGAAGCTGTTCCCTTTGGATCGTCTGTGTTTCGGGCACTGTGGCCGCCACCCCCACCCCACCACAGCAGGGACCCCCCCCCGGACATCAGGCTCGTGACGTGGACATTCATTGCAGCTCTCCTGGCCTTTGGCGTGAGGCTGCTCTGATGGAGAAGCGCCTCTTTTGTGTTTCTGTCGGCCGAGAAGTTGCTGGGAAGCCATTGATCCGGAGGGCATACCTACCCAGCAGGGAAGAGGTAGCAAGGGCTGTCACGTCGTAGGCCGCCAAGGTAGCCCCGCCGGAGCCCCGCGAGGACTTCTGCAGGAAAAGAAGAGGGAGGTGACTTAGGATGGCCTGCTCTGTTCCAGCCTGGCTGGTTGTGGGTCTAAAGCGGGGGTCTCCAGCCTTGGCAACTTTTAAAGACTTGTGAACTCCCAAAACCCAAAGCTGGCTAAGGAATTCTGGGAGTTGAAGTCCACAAGTCTTAAAGTTGCCAAGGTTGGAGACGCCTGGTCTAAAGGAAGCCCCAGCCTCTGAGGGGGGAGCTGCATGCAGCCTGTGGGGATTCCCTGCCAGCCAGAACCAGGGAGTGGGGTGGAATTTAATCATTTCTGAAGACGTTTCCTGGGATAGGGTGCAGGAAGGGGCTTCTGGGCGGTTGCTGTCCCCAATTTGAAATGTCCTTTTCTTCCCTCTAGGAGGTGTACCCGAGACCATCCTGGCTGTGGTTTTCAGTAACAGGCCTTTAAATTATGCTTCGCCCTGTAAGAATTGTCATGTTCTCGTTACCGTTTTGGCTTTTTGTCTGCATGTTTAGCTACCCACCGGATTGTATGTCACTTCAATGTATTATTTGTCAATGCCCTGATGATTGCAATGGTGTGGTTTTCATTGTCAAAAACCGTCAGTGCTTGCTTTCAGGGGAAGAGGAGATAGAAATGGGATGGAAAGGTTTTCCTCTTAAGGGGAAGGGTGCCAGCCTTTACCTCACAGCTGCTTTCTTTTGGGGGGGCGACTGGTGGATTGCTGCCTTCCTGGTCTGGCAGAGGGACAGTGCCTCCCTCCTTGTGGGCTCTCGTGAGGAATTCTGCAGAAAGAAAGCAGGAGGTTCAGCAGCAGCACAGACAGGCCAGGCTCTGGGATGGGGAGAGGGCCGTGTAGCTAAGGCATCCTTCAAGCCATTCCCCCCCCCCCCAAATAGAATAGAAATCTTTATTGGCCAAGTGTGAATGGACACACAAGGAATTCGTCTTTGGTGCATATGCTCTCAGTGTACATAAAAAGACAAGATAACATTCGTCAACAATCATAAGGTACAACATTTAATGATAGTCATAGGGTACAAATAGGATAGGATAGGATAGAATAAGAATAGAGCAGAATTAGAATAGAATTAGAATAGAATAGAATAGAATAGAATAGAATAGAATAGAATAGAATAGAATAGAATAGAATAAAGAGAATAAAATAGAACAGAACAGAACAGAATAGTATGGTATACTATAGAATAGGATTCTTTATTGGCCAAGTGTGATTAGACACACAAGGAATTTGTCTTTGGTGTATATGCTCTCAGTGTACATGAGAATAAAATACATTCATCAAGAATAAAAAGATACAGCACTTAGGGATAGTCAAGGTTACTAATAAGCTATCAAATAGTACTAGGAAACAAAAACAATATAAATTGAAAGATACAAGCGACATGGTTATAGTCATAAGTGGGAAGAGATAGATACTAGTAAGGAAGAGAAGAATTATAGTAATACAGCCTTAGTAAATTATTTGACAGTATTGTGGGAGTTGTTAAACAGAGTGATGGCATTCGGGGAAAAACTAATAGTAAAAAAAATAGCAATACAGTCTTAATAAATAGTTTGACTGTTGTGGGAATTAGTTCTTTAGCAGAGTGATGATAAAAGCAGGAAATGGGGGGGGGGGTGTTTGTGTCCCTTGCTCCACTATGAGTTTGGCCTTCGTAGTGGCCACCCTTTCAGTAGCCGGCCAATGCGCACTGGGGAGTCCATCCAGGGAGGAGCTGGTCCTCTCCATTGGCATTTAGATTGGCCTGGGGCCTTTGGCTGCTCTGTGTGGGTCTGCGCACCCAAAGGTTGCAGGCTCAAGCGGCTCTCAGAAACTGGGAGGGCCTCCCTGTAGCCAGCAAGCCCGGATTTCTTGTCACTTCACACGCAGAAGGGAAGAGAAGGGGGTGAGATGCCCTTGCTGGCCTGTCACACTTCCTACGGCTTCCTTTGCTTTGATCTTCCTGCAGAAGGCAACCAGGAGGGTGGGGGTGGGGGGCTTCTTTTAGGACCCACATTACCTGGGAGTCTCAAAGGTGCTTTTTCGAAAGGCAGCTGGACTTGGAAAAAGGCACCTTTGGGACAACTATGACCTGAATGACTGAGAATCTCCACAGACAATATCTGGGAGTCTTTGAAAGGGATGGTGGGTTTCTTCTAGCTGAGATGGAGAAACTCTCCATCCCACAATCGTTCTCGCCTCACGGCACAGGGAACTAGCACCCCAGGGATGGGAAAGACGGATTTCCTGCACAAAAATCCCATTTTCAGGACTGACCTCTGGGCAATGAAAGTTGCTTCAAGGTTCTAGTCCTCAGCTCTCCTTCCTGATTGTTTCTAAACCGTTTGGGTGGCCGTTTTGTCACGTTGCTTGCCAAAAGAAACCCACCTGATATGCTGCTCTTAAACTTACAATCTCATGCCCCCTTCCCTCCCCCCAAGTCCTATATTCGGTCACTTAGTGCAGCTGCCCCCCAACCTTTTGGGCACCAGGGACCGGTTCTGTGGAGAGGTATTTTTCCGTGGACCGGAGGGGGGAAGCGTGGTTTCGTGTGCTTCCTGCATCCTATGGATGGGGCTTTGCTTGTTTGCACGGACCCGGTTTCTGGCATGCCGAGGACTGTTGTCGGTCCACGGACCTGGGGTTGGGGACCCCTGACTTAGAAAAATGGAGAGTTTCTGTGAGTAGCTGGTGGTAGAAACAAGGCTGACTCTTGGCTGCTTTCTTTCTCCCTGTGCTGGGACCAGGGGTGAAATCCAGCAGGTTCTGACGAACCGGTAGCGGAAATTTTGAGCAGTTCGGAGAACCGGCAAATACCGCCTCTGGCTGGCCCCAGGAGCGGGGTGGGAATGGAGATTTTGCAATGTCCTTCCCCCAGGAGTGGGGTGGGAATGGAGATTTTGCAATGTCCTTCCCCCAGGAGTGGGGTGGGAATGGAGATTTTGCAATGTCCTTCCCCCAGGAGTGGGGAGGGAATGGAGATTTTGCAGTATCCTTCCCCCAGGAATGGGGTGGGAATGGAGATTTTGCAATGTCCTTCCCCCAGGAGTGGGGTGAGAATGGAGGTTTTGCAATGTCCTTCCCCCAGGAGTGGGGTGGGAATGGAGATTTTGCAGTATCCTTCCCCCAGGAGTGGGGAGGGAATGGAGATTTTGCAATATCCTTTCCCTGTCACGCCCACCAAGCCACACCACACCCACAGAACCGATAGTAAAAAAAAATTGGACTGGCTGGGACTATTTTCCCACCACACCTGTCACGCTGCAGACTTCCACTCCCCCCCCCCTTTCCTTTGGGGGAATCTGCCTGCCACTAGAGATACTTTCGTGTGTGTGTGTGTGTGTGGGGGGGGGGGGTTCTGGCCCCATCCTCCTCCCTACCCTACAGGTGGGGGGTTGCAAACAACCCGCTGCTTTCTCGTTTTGGAGGACGGAGGCGCTTGCGTGACCGAACGAGCTGCTCCTTTTAAGTAGGAAAGCCGGCCCCATCCTTTGAACATGTACAGAATGCAGAATGACCTCTGCAGCGTTTCAGCCTTCCAATGGCTGCATCATTTCGTGTCCCTTCACCCACCGCCGGCAAATGGACTGAGCGGAGGGGAGGGGAGGGGGGTGGGGAAGCGATCCAATCTCACCTCCGTCCCAAATCGGGGACCACTTCCACAAAGACCCCCCCCCGACCCCCTCCCCAGCATGTCCCCCCCCTGCTTTTCCGGCATCCTTTTAAGCTACAAGGATGCAGATGTAGACCGCGTCTCCTACCTGAAGCCCCCCCCCCCTAACTCCCACTCCCTCTCCCGCTGCCCGAGCAGAGACCGCTTTTGCAAGGAGCCAAGCCCGACCTCGGGGGTCGCCCTGCGCCCCCCACCCGGATCGCAAGGGGAAAAGTGAGCCCAAGCGGGACACAGCTCACCTTTGGTGGCGCACGAGCCCATGGCCGGGCGAGGGGCGTGCCGGAGCCGCCGGGCGCATCGAGGAAGGAGCCGTCGTTCGTCCGGTGCCCGGGGCCTTCAAACGGCGTCTGGGCTGGCGAAAGGCGGAGCGGTCCGGGCGCCGGAGGAGTCACCTCTCCTTCCCAAAACCGATCCCCCCCCCCGGAAAAAAAGGACGGAGCAAAACGGATTAGGGGAGAGGGGAGCGATGGGTCTCGCCCCCTTAAAGTCGCTCCAAAGCCCCCACGATGCCCGAGAGGCTGCGAGTCCGCTGGAAGGCGCTCCCGCGCCGAAGCAGTCCCGCCTCCGCGGAGGTCGCTCGTTCCAGCGCAGCAGATCCTCGGCTTTCGACGGCCTCATCGGAGGAGGGGGGTGGGTGGCGGCTTGGAAGGGGGTGCGATCCATCAGTCCCCACCGGGAAGCTCGACCTGCGGCGCCCCCTCCTTCCTTCCTTCCTTCCCTCCCTCCCTCCCTCCTTCCTTCCTTCCTTCCTTCCTTCCCAGGACCCGGATCCCGTCGCGTGCAGCTTGCGGCAGGCTCTGCGGATCCTTTTCTTGTCGATCGTGCCAATCCTCCAGCCTTGAGCGCCACGCAGCCCCTGCAAGCGGAGAGGGCAAGCCGGGTATCCAAGCCTTCCCCCCGGGAAGCCCGAGATTGGGAGTGGGAGAATCGCAGAGTAGCCATCCCCACGGAGCTTTTGGCCACAGCTGGAACCCGGGATCCAGCTTAAGAAAATTTGGGAAGGCAATGCGAGCCCCTGAAAAGGGGATTCCAGCCACCCTTTGGAGCCCAGCACCTGCATGGAGCTTTGGAACACTTCCCAAAGATGCACCTTTGGAACACGGGAGCCTTCCACCAACTCTTAGGTTCCTTAATGCAGGAGGCACTTTGGGGAAACGAAATCGCGCGTGGGGGGGGAAAGAAGATCCTCCGGAGCGGCGGCCAATCACAATTCCCAGATGTCCCGATGAATGGATCCCCTTTCGCGCTTCCCTCTTTCTTAAGGATGCTTTAAAACAGCTGTGCCTCCTTGGCCGCTCTTAGCTCCACCCACCCTCGGCGCGTCACGATTCGAATTCCCACCAATCGGGGAAAGGGAAGAAAGGGCGGGTCCCTGAGCAAAGGCGGGGCCGCCAAATGGGAGGGAAGGTTCAAATAGGAGTCGGGAGGCCGGGGCGCCGTGGCGTAGCCTAGAGCGTCTCCATGGCGGAAAAGTGAGTGAGTCACCAGCGGCCCTTCTAGGAACTAGCTGTGTTGGGTGGGAAGGGACCCGCGGCGGGAGGAGGTAGCGAGCTTTGGCGCTGGTCACATGACCCGCCGGGAGCCAATGGGGTCGCTCTGTTTGGGCGGGAAAAAGCGCGGTTGGCATGGCCGGGTCCTGAGGCAAAGCGCTGCTTGAGGCCTAGCTAAACCTGCGAGGCGGTGGCTACTTGAGGCTCCGCTGAAAAAGCCCGACTTTGCTTCGCCCGCCGACTAGGAGCCAACCGGGGAGGGCCTGCTGCTGCTTCTGCTCCTCCAGACGCGGTTTATTTTTTCCAGGTGCGGCGATGGCATCCACTCCGTCGAGTGCTTGGAGAAGAACTTCGTGAGTGGCCGGGTCCGGGGGGGGGCTATGGCGGCCGGCCGAAGGTTCCCCTCAGCGCAGGCCGCTTCAGGCCTGCTTCGAGCGCCCTTGGCAGCTCTGGGAGGGCTCGAGTGGCCCTTTTTCTGTCCCGGGAGGGGGACCCAATAAAGAAATACAGTATATAAGGAGAAGCTCCAGCGCTCAGCCTCTTGCCTGTCTTTGCAAGGCAATAAAATCACCTTGAGGGCTCTTGGTTGCTGTAGAGGAGCTGGGTTTGGGCCAGGACACACACACACAACGTCCCAAAGGTGATTCTTCCCCCCCCTCCAGAAAGGCACTTTTTGCCTCAGAAAGGCATATCTTCTTGCCCCCCCCCCCCAAACCAGCAGGCCCAAAGGAGCCCTGCAGCTCAATTCTGTTTCTCCCTCAGATGGCTTTGCAAAAGAAAATGGAAGAGGATTTCTCCCAAGTGGAGACCATTCAGACAAAGGTGGGGGCAGAGCAGTGGTTGAATTCAATTTTTTTAAAAAAACAAACAAACTACCGGTTCTGTGGGCGTGGCTTGGTGGGAGCGGCAGGGAAGTATACTGCAAAATCCCCATTCCCTCCCCAGTCCTGATGGAAGGATACTGCAAAATCCCCATTCCCTCCCTACTCGTGGGGGAAGGATATTGCAAAATCCCCATTCCCTCCTCACTCCTTGAGGAAGGATACTGCAAAATCTCCATTCCCTCCCCACTCCTGGGGGAAGGATACTGCAAACTCCCCATTCCCTCCCCACTCCTGGGGAAGGAGACTGCAAAATCCCCATTCCCTCCCAACTCCTGGGGGAAGGATACTGCAAAATCTTTTATTTCTTCCCCACTCCTGGGGGAAGGATACTGCAAAATCCCCATTCCCTCCCCACTCCTGGGAAAGGATACTGCAAAATCCCCATTCCCTCCCAACTCCTGGGGGAAGGATACTGCAAAATCTTTTATTTCTTCCCCACTCCTGGGGGAAGGATACTGCAAAATCCCCATTCCCTCCCCACTCCTGGGGGAAGGATATTGCAAAATCCCCATTCCCTCCCCACTCCTGGGGGAAGGATACTGCAAAATCCCCATTCCCTCCCCACTCCTGGGGGAAGGATACTGCAAAATCTCTATTCCCTCCCCACTCCTGGGGGAAGGATACTGCAAAATCTATTCCCTCCCCACTTTGGGGCCAGCCAGAGGTGGTATTTGCCGGTTCCCCTGAACTACTCAAAATTTCCGCTACCGGTTCTCGAGAACCTGCTGAATTTCACCTCTGGTGCAGAGCCAGCCTCCTTTTGGGTCAGCCAGAATGGCTCTGTTGTCTTGGAGGCAGGAGAGAGGGATGGGGTTTCTTGGGAGGAATCTTCTTTCCTTGCCAGAGAAAGATAGGTTGCTAATGGTGTTGAAAGTTTGGACAAGGTTTTAACATTTCTACACCCTCCACATACTTTGGGGGAGGGGGGTCTCCTCTCAGGTTGCAGTAAAAATGTTACCTGTTAAACTTATCAAAAATTAGACATTTCATTGGCTGTTAGCACAGCAGTGACTCTCTTCTAGGTCCACAGAAATTACATAACAGCTATAACTTGGTTTCTTTGCTCTCTGTCAGTTTTACTCCCTCCGAATCCTCCACCGGCATTCACTTTTCATGTTTTATAACAATTTCTTTTGCTTTTAGCCTGACTAGGTGGCTCAGTGGCTAAGACACTGAGCTTGTCGATAAGAAAGGTCGGCAGTTTGGCGGTTCGAATCCCTAGTACAAGTCTCCTGTGTGAGCAGGGGGTTGGACTAGATGACCTCCAAGGTCCCTTCCAACTCTGTTACTGCTTTCTGCCTGTCGGCTTCTGAGAGCTCGGCCTTAATGTCTTGAAGGGCTGGGTTTTGCAGCTCATCCTCAGAGGGGCTGTGAAATTGCTGCAGTTGCTTGCTGTTCTTGCTAAGTACAAGATGGGAGGCAGAACAGGGGGAAGTGTAAGGGGTCACAGGTAGAATTATGTTGTCGTTCTACTAAACCCGAGCCAGGTTTTGAAGAGCGCGCACCTCATATTTTTGGCCCAGGTAAAAGCTTTGAGTGCCGACTGGGAGGAACGACACCAGCAGTTGAAGATAGAGCAGGAAAAGGTGGCAGAACTGGAAGCCCAGATAAAGCAGCTGAATACTAAGCAGGAAGAAGTCATGGCTTCCCTTCAAGCGGATATGCTCCGTGCTGCCAGCCAGATCCAGGAGAAGGAAGGGCTGGCGGAGCGACTCAGGTCAGAAGTTGCCTTCCTGGAGAAGAGGGTGAGGGTGGCCTGTCAGGAGGCTGCCGGGAGCGCTGCCGAATTGGAAAAAGGAGCTCACGAGGCCCGGCTGGCTTTGGAGGCCACTCTGTCCACTCTCTGTCCGCAGCTGGACAGAGAGGAAGTAGTGAGTGAAACCTTGCAGCCTGAGCAGGAGGCCCCCCCGCCGCCGCAGCAGCGTGAGCAATTCCTGTGTGGCCAGGACACCGAGTGCCCAGGAAAGGCTGAAGGAGTGGAAGCCAAAGCAGAAGAAGCTCTGCAAGGGCAGCCACAGGAGGCAGTGGGTGGCCTGCAGGAAGAGGTGAGCTCTGCATGGAAGGATTAAACTCAGTTTAATGGTCCTTGTGCCAGAGGTGGGGACCTCTGCTGAGGACTTGTGAGACAGAGAGGGACTCCTTTGGGCACAATTGCTCTAGCTTCTCAGCTGCAGCATTAGATAAAGCTAAACTGGGCAAGGGGGTAGCTCAATGATCTCAGGCTTCCCCTTCAGCCAGTGCTGGAGGAGGACAAGGCTGGTTTTTCCTCAGCTATCTGAGGCCAGGTGTTTTGCTTCTACAGGTCTCTAAGCTCCCTTGATCCCGACATCTTCCCCAGCAGGCCTGTATGTAGCCTGTTCCACTTTCTCTCTCACTTGAGGTGGCCTCTTTTCTTAGGGCACACGGGTGTAGGAGAGGAGGCTTTCCTGCGTGGGCTGGCGAGAGCCAGGCTCCTCTGACACTTGGGCACTGCTGATTTCTGGGAAGAGAGTTGGACTCTGAGTGTTGTGAAGAGATCACCCTTTGGAACGTGGTGCGAGAAGCATGCAAAAGCTTAGCGGAATCCCTTGGGTGTCATCTCCTTCGAAGGAATGCCCCATGGGCACCATCAAGTGAAATGACCAGGAGACTTTGCAACACTGTTCTTTTTCTCCCCACAGGCCGAGCCCAGAGCCAGTGGGGGCGTGGGTGTTACTTCGTCCACCGATCTTTTGGCTCTTGAAAGGCATGCATTGGGTCCCTGGAGTCACCGGTCAGGGGAACAAGCTGCGTTCAGAAGCCCGCTCGGCTTTCAGAAATGCAGAGAGGTCTTTGAGAGTCCTTTCTGGGAAAGGCTCCTCCAGCTGGAGAGGGGTGAAAATTGTACTTCTGTCTGTTACCACGGTCTTTTCTGAGATGCATCTTGCTGAAGCTGATCGTCACTGTTGAATAAAAATGTGCACACCTGCAAAACCGAAGCACCCTTCTTTCAGCGAGTGCAAAGAGGCAGGGCACTGGGCGGGTCCTGATGTGAAGCGTCCGCTCTTGCGCCCAGGCGCGGTTTCATTGCCCCCTTCAAGGCTGGCTGCTTCTCTTTATGGCATCTCTCAGCCATATCTGAGATTGCCACCAGAGGGTGCTCTTGTACCAACCAATCCCTCCTGCATCCCATCAGCCTTTCTGGATAGTTGGGAAGGCAGCTGCAGAATTGCTCAGAATGTCTTTGGTGGGGCTTCCTTAATGCCCGTCGTCATCTTCTTTTGAATAGACAGTGAAGTCCCGCTTGCCCTCTTTTGGCACTTGAGCCAAAATGTCCTTGGGTGAGGCATTGAGGCCCTTGCAAGATGACCCTGGAAAGGTCGAGAGAAAGCAGTCTGCGTGTAAACAGGTGCAGCTTTCTGAAGGGAGCAGCAGCTCATGGGATTGCCAGGCCTGTTGCTCCCCACGCTAAATGCTTTTTTGACCCTCAAAACATGGGCAGGGAATCCACAGAAGGTGGCTGTTGAGGCGGTGCCTGCAATGGGCTTTCCTTCTTCCCGTTCCTCCCCTGGGTCTTGGCTCAGGTTCAGCCCTGGGTGCAGTCTTGTCTGGCAGAGAAGACATCCCCTCTTCCTTCACATAGATTCTTTCTGAACCAGCAGATTGGACAATTAAGGCCTCTTTTAATTCCTCTTATTGCTGGTCTCCCTCACAGTTGCTGATTATGGCTTTTTAAATTTTATTGGTCGATTTTATTGCACAGCATCATTTTCTGTTTTGGGTGTTTTATGGTAACGTAATGAAAAACTGGTACAAATTCCTCAAGAAATGGGAACATTTCTCCTCTATAAATTTATCTCCCTCCTGACACCGATGCAATTAAAGCCAGAGCCAACCACCACATCTCTGGGGCAGCAAATTCCACCCAGATCATCTCCAGCCCATTGGTTCCAACGGGTGACCGCAGAACTCTGCCACTGAGAGATGCAGAAAAAAAATATATCTGTAGCTGCTTCCTCCTCACAGCCGTTCCTAATTTACAAACCCCTATCGTGGCTCCTTTTAGCAGACTTATTCCCCTCGGCTGGAAAAATAAAATCCAGCGCATGCTTGCCAAGGATTGTGGAGCTAACCCACACTTGGAATTCCACGTCGCACCACACAGTGCCGTTTGCCTCTTTTCCCAAAGTGACCCAAACTCATTTTCTGTACCGACTGTCCACAGGGGCTATGCAACTTTCTGGATTGTCCACTTTACGAGAGCATTTCAGAGAGGTTTTTAGAAAGGTTTAACCCGGCATCCAGTCAGGAAATGCCACTGTGTTTCAAGCCCTGCTCGGTCAAGAGTCAATATCTCTTTCCCACTAAAGAAAGGAATGTGCTAGGAGGGACTGTCCTGGTTGCCGACCAACCCTACAATTATGTGGGGAGAAAGGCAACAGATTCTTCCGTTCTGATTCTTGAGTCAAAAACTGGACCTTTCAATCGATGTGCAGCCTTCTTGGTAAGAAGGGGTCACTCTCCTCACTAGGCCCCTCCAAGTCTTTTTGCTAAGTCTAAGAGTCCTGCAAAGACACACAGGTATCTTAACAGGATCCTCTTTTTAAGTATATATATATATGCACAACTGCATCGCAGCCCATGGCAGCAAAATAAGCTTTCTAAAAATGGAAAGAATGCGGAATAAGATTTATTGGTCCATTTGTTAAATGCTGCAGGATGCCTATTTTACAAGAAGAGCTGGAGGGGGGAGTAGAAATGTGGGTTCTGCTTTCTCCTCTTCCTCCTCTGGCTCCTTGTGGGTTGCAAACATGGACCCTGCTGAAGTTTCCTACGACTAGAAGTAACAAAATATGGGCTTTATAAGCTCTAATAAAACGCTTGGCGCTTTGGGTCCGTCAGCTTGGCAAAGCCGTGGTTTTTTTTAAACCCAAAGCCAACTGTCCAAAGTGTTTTATTTTTTGAAAATATGGTTTGTAATTGCAATTTAGTCTGGGTAGATTTGAACAGGCAGAGACAGGCGGTTGGCTCCCTGGTGTTTATAGGGTTGGGGAAAAAACGACAATTTATCCTCCTGAATCCCCACCATCATCATCACCCCTATCCTTGTTATCTGGACCCTTGTACTTGTGGCTCCATAGAAAAAGCAGCAACCCTCTTTTCTTTGTGGCCAAGCTGGTGACTCCTGAATGGAGAGGCAGCTTTTGCCCTTCCTTTCAAGCAGCAGGCCCCGGTCGGAGTTCCGGGATTGGTGGTCCAGAGCAGTGGTGAAATCCAACTTTTTTTACTACTGGTTCTGTGGGCGTGGCAGGGGAAGGATACTGCAAAATCCCCTTTCCCTCCCATTCCTGGGGGAAGGATACTGCAAAATCCCCTTTCCCTCCCCACTCCTGGGGGAAGGATACTGCAAAATCTCCATTCCCACCCCACTCTGGGGCCAGCCAGAGGTGGTATTTGCCGGTTCTCCAAACTACTCAAAATGTCCACTACCGGTTCTCCAAAATCTGCTGGATTTCACCTCTGGTCCAGAATACAGGCTCAGCTTCGCTTGCAGAATTGCCTCTTTCGCTCCGCAGTTCTTTGCACCTTTCCCCATTTTACGGCTCCCTCTTTGAGGTGCAGTGCTCAAGTTCATAAGGAGGCTCTTTGAGGCTTTCCCCAACTTTGGTTTTTAACCTCTAACAAATGTTTTGAATACACGGATGGTTTGTTTCACTGTGTCAGTGGAAAGGGAGGATTTGTGTAGCCTCCTTCCAGCTAGGATTGGAATACTTGTAATCAAAAATAGACATTCTTCATTGTGGCTATCCTAGAGGGGAAAAAAAGGAAAGACCAAATTGTTGTCAGGACAGGAACATAAATCAGAGATAATTGCATGTTATTGTTTATAGAGAAAGCAACTGAGAAAAAGAAATGGGAGGCCGAGGTCTGCAGCTGATTAAAGGGCGGCCTGGAAACCCTGTTATAAAAATCCCGTGTCACCTCTTATAGGAACATGGTGTCTCACCAAGGGATTATTCTAAAATCTCCCGAACAAGCTTTAGAGATAAGTATTGTCTGATTGTAACAGATTTGCAAGCAAGTATTTTTATAGCACTTAACCGCAGGGCTCCCATTATAGATTAAAGCGCTCTGTTAGCTTGGAAGGAATGTTTTAGTTAGTCGAAGTGAGTGATATGCTGGTATTTGGAGAGGTGCTTTGCAACAGCTGGGCTTTTGGCCTGTTTTAAGGGAAAGGTGAAATAATTAAGGCAGAGGAAAAAGAAACAGACTGCAGTAGTCTTCCTTAAGTTTCCATATGGCATCATACATTTTCTGTTAAATAAAGAGAAGGCTCAAAGGTTTTGTTTTGCCTCACTGAATGAACATTTCACTCTCCTTTACATCATATATTTAATTTTAGAGGCAGAGTGTCTTCACACTCTTAATTGCAGATCATTTGCCAAAAGCCCAGCATCCCAAGTTCTTTAAACAACTTTCTGTCAGTGCTGAGCCTCTTGTTATTTAACCTGGATAAAGCACTGTTGTCAGATCTTTAGCTTCAAATCTTTGATCCCTATAGAAATAAATTGAAAAAGTGGACAAATCCAATAATATAGACAACTGCTCTCTTTCTTCAAGATAAGAAATCTTTCTTGAATTCTGGTGTTACAAACAGTTCATGAGGTAGCTTTCCCCTTTAAGAAGACCCTGATTAAACCTAAAATTGTCAGTTTTATAAAAAGGGGCCAGCCATTTTATGTTTTAAGTTCCTCTCCTACATCTAGCAGAATTTTCTACTTTTTTATATATATATGAATGGAAAATGCCATGAAATGCCTACCAGAAAAAAACCTGAAAAATATATAACTGGCTGAGATCAATAAAACCCAGTTAACAGAAGCAATCATTCAATTTTGGTTTCACATTAGAACAGCTGCAGAACCAAAAGGCTTGTTTCACTCCATGGGAAGACATTGTAAGGCCGTCATTCATGCTAAAGGTTACCCAACTAAGGATTAACTGACATGGGGATCATTTTTGTATATCTCGTTTTTTTCTATGTGTTTCACTTTTCTTCTTTATACTGTAACTGCTATTCTAATAGCAAATCCTTCATAAAAGTTATTGCATTACAGTCTTGGTTAAATTATCTTTCCATTAATATATAATTTTATGGTCCTACTCAAAAAAAAAAAAAAGTGGTGTTAAAAAGCTAGTTTTAGAAAATACAGTTTTCCCAAAAGGTTTCCACAATTTTGGCCACCACTGTATATAGACAGGCACACGTCTGTGTGAATGTACATTTATATAGAGAGCGACTAGTACACCGTGTTGCACTAGTAACTTCAGTTATGCTTAAGCTATGTTTAAATTAGTAACTTAACTAATCTTAGATTCAGCTGGGTTTTATTAACTACGGTATATATAAAGTAGGAATTCCAGTACTTCAGAAATTGCTGTGTAAAATAGTAAAGCCAGCAATGCAGGAGCGGTGATAGTTCTGTAAATGAACTGCCTTCTCTAACATCTTTCCAGAAACACCTGTGATGGCAGCAGACTTCCAGAAATGAACAGAGCAGGATGACAACATGGTTGCAGGTAAGACGGGCCTTTATTATGCTGGTTTATTTATATCCCACCTTTATTATTTTTAAAACATAAGGTGGTGAGCACATACAATATTTCCTTCGCCTATTTTCCCTCCGCAATGTCCACCCTGTGAAGTGAGTTGGGCTGAGAGAGAGAGTAACTGGCCCAAAGTCACCTAATCAGCTTTCATGCCTAAGGCAAGATTAGAACTCGCTGTCCGCTGGCTTCTAGCCTCCTGCTCTAATTATTAAACCAAATTGGCTCTTGGTTTGGGCTAATTATCAGAAAACAGAAAAAAAGAAACCCCATACAAATTCCCTACTTGACATCACAATGCAGGAATCCGTACTGAAGAATTTAAATACAAATCCAGCCTGTTTCTGACGAGGTTAAACAATTTCTTGCTTAAATGTTAAAAGCATTAGCATCACTCGGCTACATCTGATCTCTGTTTGTTTCCCTAATTTATGTATGTATTCCACTGACTTCCGGTGAGTCATAGTGATTTAACTTTGTATTTAGGAAGAAGGAAGTAAAAATGCAAATGTAACACCATAATGTATCTTCTTTAAATATTCTACGGCATATACGCAAACATAAGGAAATTCATGCTTTGGTCCCTTACGATATTGAAAGCACATACCTGTTTGCATAGAGTAAATTAATATATGCTAAATGTCTACAAACATTGGCCCGTCTTCTGCTTTCTTATCTGTCAGAAATAACTGTAATTTATAACATTTTTCTTAGCATGGTGGAATACAAGGATCAGTTGTTGTTATTTGCAAGAAACAGATTTATTATTCTTGTTTCTTACCTATGTCCCACAAACAGTTCATGACACTAGGAAGATCCCATTACCTAAATACGGTCTGTTGTGTGGATGTTTGGGTGGTTTTGGGGTGGGGAATTCTGGTGGGTGGGAGTATGTTTGGGGATCGTTATGTGTGTTGGACCTGGTCTTTGGCTGTTAAGTGAATTTCTTTGTATGGGTATACTGTGTATACACGTACAATGACAATAAAGTTGTTATTATTATTATATGAGGAATGTATTTTCAGAGCCAGGTGACACAAGGCAGGTATTTTTGCCCCAAAGTCTGCCAGCATTTGAACCCTCACATCTCCACTTGGATATTAAATGCCAATGCTTGAGAAAGGGGATTTCTAGAGGTAGCATTCTGCGAGTAAGGGCCATCCCGTAACCATATCACTGTAGAAGGCGTTCTGCCAAATTGGGATATCAAAATGCAGTTTCTGCTCCTAACTTCCAGGCATACAGCAGAGACAGAGAGCCTGGAAGGCAAAACTGACCTCCTGGCCTCTGAAAAAGCAACATACTGCTGACCTTTCTGATCGAGAAGCTCAGTGTCTTAGCCACTGAGCCACCTAGTCAGGCACCAAGCTGCATATGTCTCCTTTTCTTTTCTTTATTTTTTAATAAAGAGGGTTGCATTGATATTAAGACAGCAAATGAACCAGAGAAGTGAGTAAGGAATAGGTTTTTACTCAGCCGTCTCAATGGCCGTTTAATTTTAAAAGCTGTATTGCTAGATCATGGCATCCGGCCCTCTCAATTCCTGGCAAATAGATGGGGAAGAAATGGAAGTAGTGACAGACTTTATTTTCCTGGGCTCCAAGATCACCGCAGATGGGGACTGCAGCTGAGAAATCAAAAGACGCTTGCTCCTGGGGAGGAAAGTTATGGCAAATCTGGACAGCCTACTAAAAAGCAGAGACATCACCCTGCCAACAAAAGTGTGTGTCATCAAGGGTATGGTTTTCCCAGTTGCAAGGTATGGCTGGGAAAATTGGGACCATAAGGAAGGCTGAGCACCAAAGAATGGAGGCCTTTGAACTCTGGTGCTGGAGAAGACTCCTGCGAGTCCCTTGGACTGCAAGGCCATCCAACCGGTCGGTCCTAGAGGAGATCAACCCTGACTGCTCTTTAGAAGGCCAGATCCTGAAGAGGAAACTCAAATCCTTTGGCCGCCTAATGAGAAGGAAGGACTCACGGGAGAAGAGCCGAATGCTGTGAATGATGGAGGGCAAAAGAAGAAGAGGATGACAGAGAACGAGGTGGCTGGATGGAGTCACCGAAGCAGTCGGCGTGAGCTTAAATGGACTCCAGAGGATGGTAGAGGACAGGAAGGCCTGGAGGAACGTTATCCATGGGGTCGCGATAGGTCGGAACAACTTCGCAACTAACAATAACAAATGTTTGCTTAAAGATGTTAGCTTAAAACTACTTTCTGTGTGTCAGTCTGATATGCTTGTCTCTGGAATGTTGGTTGGTTCCCCAGCGAATGAAAATGTTTGCTTCAGCATTTCTCTGAGAAGACAGATACGTCCATGGAGTCTTGCTGGCTGAGATCAGAGCAGAGCTGTGGGGAACTGTCAAAGGGAAACAGGGCCTATTAAGAGCCAGAGAATGAGAAACTGCTCTTCCACCTTCCGGGAAGTAACATGTCTTGCCATCTCACTTAGGGGCATATTTATAGATGCCTTAGATACCCACCTTTGTCTGAGTAACAGACAGATTCGAAGGCATCTAGCTGTTTCCTTCTTTGGACTGGGGTTGCATGCAACCAGCTTTCGCCCGGCTCCCCCTGTGCGCTGTGCATGCAATTGCACGATATGCGCATGCTCACGGCTTTCGTGCACGCAATGCATGCGTGCAGATGCCATCTGTGCATGCACACAGTGTGCGCAGGTACTCATGCACACGCGCAAATGCACACGCATGCACAAGAGAGCTCCGAAGACCAGCTGGGTGTCTGGAATTGTGTGTATGCGCACCGGAGGCCCGAACACCAGCTTGGGGGAGTGTGTGCATGCGCAGCTGCAGGTGAGTTGGGCGGCAGCTTGCGTGCCCAGAAAGATGGCTCTGCGTGTCACCTTGGGCACGCATGCCATAAGGTTCGCCATCACAGATGTAGGCTGTCTCAGTTTCTCTTCTCTTTCTCTTCTCATGCATTGTTGACTTTGGTTTTCCCAAAACTGCCTCTCTCTGAATCTCCAGCTGGGGGAGCCCCTTAGAACATCACGGGCAAAAAAGCAGGGATGAAATCCAGCAGGTTCTGACAGATTCTGGAGAACCGGTAGCGGAAATTTTGAGTAGTTCAGAGAACCGGTAAATACCACCTCTGACTGGCCCCCTCCCCAGCTGATCGGGAGGACATGGGGATTTTGCCCTGGAGTGGGGTGGGAATGGGGATTTTATTTTATTTATTTATTTTTATTTTATTTTGAATTTATATACTGCATCTTCTCCCGAGGGACTCAGAGCGGTGTACAGCCAGATAAAAACATGCAATACAAACATTAAAAGCAATTAAAAAGATATATATTAATTTGGCCCCAATTTAAAATAACAAACCAATTAAAAAAATTTTTAAAAAAAATATATTAAGCCAGCCCGGTATTGCAGTAACCTTCCCCTGGAGTGGGTTGGGAATGGAGATTTTGCAGTATCCTTCCTCTGCCACGCCCACCAAGCCATGCCATGCCACGCCCACCAAGCCACGCCCACAGAACCGGTAGTAAAAAAAAATTGGATTTCACCACTGGCAAAAAAGGGATGAGAGAAGTGGTCTCTGCATTCAGTTTGAAAGCCCTGCATGAAATTGTATGCATACAACTCCTGCACCAAACGAAATCTTGCTCTAAATCCATGGCTTTTTTCTATTTAGCCCCAGTTTTGGGGGATGTTTGGGAGACTCCTAAAATGCCTTTTTTTTTTTTTTAAAGGAAAACCTCCTTTTCCTTCAGGTGCTGTGATTTTTATGCAACAGTGAGGTTGGGGAGGTGCCTCTTCGTCCCTCTGAAATTTCTTTCGTGTTGCGTTACCGATTGAGAATCCTGTCCCTGCCTCTGTTGTGCCTAATAACCAAACTTCATCTCACCCTCAATAATGAAGTGCTAATGCAATAAATAAAAGGTAATAAAAAACATATCACCAAGGCGCCTTGCCTGCAAAGGAGCACAAGCCAAGGAGGTGAATCACAGACTTGTGGATCAGGGCCAAACTTGGGGAGGTGAACCACGAAAAGGAGTCGGGAGAGCACACACAGGGCATATTTCAAGATCCTGAAAGGCTGAAACTTGCATTCTTCAGGTGCTGAACCCTGACTTAGTAGCTTTCCCAAAAAATATTGTTCTTCCCTTTTGTTTCCTGGGACGGCGGATTTCTCTTAGCGATTAGATTTCAAGTTGGCTATCTCTCTTTCTCTCTCTCTCTCTCTCTCTCTCTCTCTCTCTCTCTCTCTCTCTCTCTCTCTCTCTCTCTCTCTCTCTCTTTGCTTTGCTTTAGAAAATGTCACAGATCAAGCCATTTCCTTTTGCACAGATCCCTGCTCGTTTCAGATTGGCTCATTCCCAAGGGAATGGCTGCTGGACTTCCTTTCTCAGCCTCCTTATGGAAAAGGAGGTTTGTTTTCATGCTTCGGCTCTACAGAGCCTTGGGGGAAGAAACCAAATCGGGCTCCTTCTGTTTGAAGTCGGGCTTTTAAAAATGCTCTGAGAATTGCTGCAAACATTACCATTTTACTTCAAAATCCAGAGCCGAGTGTTTGAGAAGAAGGGTCCCAGCATTCATCTGGCCCCCCAATAATACACAACAGACACGCAAAGAACTCCAAAGGCAGGTAGATTCCTCGAAGGACCATTTTATTGGATACATCATATTGGCACAACGGGTGAAAACCCACTCTGAAAGTTCCTGCGGTTTTCACCTAATTAAAAGAGAAAGTTTTCCCCCTTTCTCAAGTCATCAGTCACATGGTCCAATCAAGATGTTGGCCAGTTGCTTGGTTACTTCGCTCCTCCTCTCCCAGCTACCTGTTGGAATGATCTTGGTTCCCACAAGAAAACTTATTATTTTGACTACAAGACCCCAGCTAAATATTTCCCTCCCCCCTCCCATCTAGTGGCAGCCCTGAATCCTCAAAGATGGCCCCAGCTTCAGGATTGACACAAGCAAGCAGGGAGAACAAACTGGAGTTTGTTGGGGAAAATCAAAAAGGACCCTTCCCCCCCCCCCCATTTTCTCTGAAGAATGTGGAGGTAAAACTTTGCAGCGAATGTGCCAAGGGTGAAATCCAGCAGGTTCTGACAGGTTCTGGAGAACCGGCAGCGGAAATGTTGAGTAGTTTGGAGAACCAGCAAATACCACCTCTGGCAGACCTCAGAGTGAGGTGGGAATGGGGATTTTGCAGTATCTTTCCCCTGGAGTGGGGAGGGAATGGAGATTTTGCAGTATCCTTCCCCAGGAGTGGGGAGGGAATGGGGATTTTGCAGTATCCTTTCCCTGGAGTGGGGAGAGAATGGGGATTTTACAGTATCCTTCCCCTGTCACGCCCACCAAGCCACACTCACAAAACCGGTAGTTTAAAAAAATTGAATTCCATCACTGGAATGTGCCATATTTGTTTTCCTCTCGGGATGAAAAGCGAAGGCCGATCAGCTTCCTGGAAGAGAAAGGTGAAGGAGCTCGGAGAGAACCTTTCCACATTTCAGCTTATCGGGATTTCTTGGGTGCAACACAAGAAGAGCCTGTCATGGAACTGCAGGATTAAAAAAAAACCCAGGGCAAGCTGGGATGGGCAGAAAAATGGAGGAATAAGGTGGTAAAAAGACCCAGCGGATCAAGTCGAATTCCTTTTCTTCGGAGTTTCAACAGATCCTAGAGAGCCCATCCCCCCCACCCCCCGATATCCCTGGACCAGGGGTGGTATTCACTTACCTTCGCTATTTGTTTGCAAATGTGAGCACATGTGCGACCACCGTGCATGTGCAGAGGGTCAAAAATGGCATCCGGGTGGGTGGGCGGAGCCTCCCGCAGCCGCCGCTACCAATTCACCTGAACCGCATAGAACTGGCTGAATACCACCACTGCCCTGGACCCATAATTGAAAGACATCTGAGAAAGGCCCTACTACCTTTTGTAAAAGAAGAAAGGATGGTGGAATCCTGTAGGAGAAGGAAAGGACTACAGTGCTCATGACTGGGAGGCACCCACAAATAAATACAAAAAATATAGGAAAGAGTTATTATTAATTTGTTGGTTTGCAATGCTTACACTCGTCTCTTAGGGCAGGGGTCCCCGACTCCCGGGCTGCGGCCCACTACCAGGACGCACATACACATGCGCGGGGCCAGGGCGCATGCACAGGGGGGGCACTCGCATTGCATTTTGGGAGTTCTGGCACGCGCGTGTGCATTTGCATGCATGCGTGCTTTGGGCACTCAAATCCAAATCTTTATTGTCAGTGCACAACATATGTACAATGAGATTGGTTGGGCTCGTCACCAAAAAGGTTAACCATCCCTGGACTAAATGATCTTCGAAGTTTCTTCCGGCCCTTACTTACGTTTTATGGTTCTTTGAGTGAGTAACCATCTTGTTTCACGGGTTACCTCACTCCTACCTCTTGGGCTGCCCTGTTTATCTTTTGGATTAAGATTACCTAATTATAATGATATTAAATGCATATGCTTGCTTAACGTCTTTATGTCTGGTTGCTGGAAGCACTTTACAAACAAGTAATGAGAGATCACAAAGGGGATGGTGTGATGGGATTAAACATTCTTTACCTGGGAGTAGGCATGAGTCAGCCAAAAGTTTTGTTTGCAATGAGGTCACCAGTAAGGGCTGTTGAAAGAAAGGAAGAAAGAAAGAAAGGAAAGAAAGAAAGAAAGAAAAAAAGAAAAAAGGAAGAAAGAGAAGGAAAGAAAGAGTGAGAGAAAGAAAAAGAAGGAAGGAAGAAAAGAAAGGGAAGGAAGGAAAGAGAAAAAGAAAAGGAAGGAAAGAAAGAGAAGGAAAGAAAGAAAGAGAGAAAGAAAAGGAAGGAAGGAAGAAATGAAAGGGAAGGAAGGAAAGAGAAAGAAAGAAAAGGAAGGAAAGAAAGAAGGAAAGAAAGAAAAAGAGAAAAAGAAGGAAGAAAAAAGAGAAGAAAAGAAAGAAAGGAGAAAGAGAAAGGAAGAAAAGAAAGGGAAGGAAAGAAAGACAGACATTCAGGAAGTCTTTTAGAGTATAAGGCAATTCATAGAACTTGCTATTCTTTTAAGAGGAGTCACAATACAGCTCTACCTTTTAGCTATAGGCCATTTGTGTGTGGGGGGGGAAAGCTATAGTAAAGTGGAAAGTAGCTAGTCCCAGATCTGTAAAGATGTCAGCCGTTCAAGGTGGATCGGCCTAGGAAGCCAATGTCACCAAGAAGGTCACTTTCTACGGCTATAATGGCAGAATCTCGCAAGCCTGAATGAGCTTCCCTCCTCCCTCTCTTTATCTTCGTGAGGGCGAGGGAGGTCCTATTCTGAGACTTTACAGGTTATATTCCTGCCCTGGAGTCAGTTCCCCTTTCCCCGACTCTTGTCTTCTTGAGGACGGCTCTTCCTCCAGTCCCTCAAGGCCATTTCCTCCGCCTTCCGCTTTAGGCAGCAGAATTGAAGGCAGGCAGGTGTTCGAGGGCACTTAGAAATGACCAGGCTACTTGGGATGGGAGTGCTGACTTCCAGGCTAGCAGAGCCACCGATATGAGGGAGCTCTTATTGCCTCTTGATGGGGACTCAGTGGCTAAGACCCTGAGCTTGTCGATTGAAAGGTTGGCAGTTCAGCAGTTCGAATCCCGAGTGTCGCCTAATGGAGTGAGCTCCCGTGACTTGTCCCAGCTTCTGCCAACCGAGCAGTTCGAAAACAGGTAAAAAAAAATGCAAGTAGAAAAATAGGTACCACCTTTGATGGGAAGGGAACAGCATTCCGTGCGCCTTTGGTGTTGAGTCACGGCGGCCACATGACCACAGAGACGTCTTCGGACAGCACTGGCTCTTCGGCTTTGAAACGGAGATGAGCATCACCCCCTAGAGTCAGGAACGACTAGCACGCATGTGCAAGGGGAACCTTTACCTTTACCTTTATTGCCTCTTCTTTCTTCGATGGGGATCAGAGTTCTTAAGTTAAAATTTAACCACAGAGGTTGAATAACCTCTTTAACCTTATCTTACAATGGACCTTATGCTCTTTATTTATTGCTCCAGAATCTTCCAAGTCTAGACTTCTGACCGACTGGCCCTGTTTTTGGTCAGTCTTAATTGAATGCCCTATTCCATTATTGTTTTCTCTCTTCAGAAGCAAGAATTTGATTGATAGACGTTACTGGCAGGGGTGGGATTCAAAAATTTTAGCAACCGGTTCTCTGCCCGGTTGCTGGGTGGGCACGGACATGGTGGGCGTGGCCTACTCATCCTCCTGCACCACGGTGGGGGCGGGCGTGTTTTCGCCCTCCCCAAGCTCTGGAGGATTTTCTTGAGCCTCCGGGAGGGCGAAAATGGCCTCCCCGGGCTCCGGAGGCCCTCCGGAGGCTGGAAACTGGCCTGTTTCCAGACTTCCGGAATTTCCGGGAGGCCCATTTTTGCCCTCCCAGAGCCTCCGCGCAGGCACTGCAGTTACCTGCCATCCAAAACGGGCTGCATGGAGACTCCTGGGAGGGGCGTGGTGGGATGGGCGGAGCCAGCCAGTCCTTGCAACTACCGGTTCGGCGAAACAGATGTAAAATTAGCATCCGGTTCGTGCGAACTGATCCGAACCGGCTGAATCCCACCTCTGGTTACTGGGCTCCTCATTAGAGTTGCCTTTCAAGAGAAATGGGTCTAATAGTAATCTAGCTAGTAGAGAAGCCCAATTCTGAAGGCCAGTCAGTGGCACGAGGCTCACTTCGTCTCCCAAGACATAATGTCCAAGTTAGGCTTTTCTCCCTGCAGACCAGTGGCCGAACTGAGCTATTTTGAGCCCGTTAACCGGATCAGAGTGAAATGTACCCAAACTCACCAAGTAAATTAATCACTGATGTGGTCCCCGGAGGCTCCCAGCTTCAATTCTGCCAATTCTCTTCGTTGTTATCCCCAGCAGGCCCAGCAAAGCTGGAGCTTCCTATTTTTAGACAGGAGTTCGAGGCTTCTGTAGCCCTGTACATTTTCATCCAAATATTTGTCTTGGCTTTTGACAGTGGATTATGCTGATGGTGCAGATAGGAATATGTACGGATTAAGAAAGAGCACGCTCCTTCAGCTGGGGAAATGCCCGAAGAGAAACAACCAACTAGCTGTAGAGATTTACTACCGTGTTTCCCCGAAAATAAGACCCTGTCTTATATTTTTTTTGAACCCTGAAATAAACGCTCGGCCTTATTGCCATGCGCTCAAAAGCCCGATTGGGCTTATTATCAGGGGATGTCTTATTTTGGGGGAAACAGGGTATATTTTATTCCATTAAAAAGAATGATAATGATTGGGTACCCCTTCAGAAAGGAAAATGGCACTAGGGTAGCTACAAGAGCAGAATACACATGTTTCCAGTAGTACATATTTAATTAACTGATTTCGTTTAATTAACAAGAGCCAAGCGAGTACATGTCGGTATTTGTTCTTCGGGAAGATTCCTTAACACCTGCAACCTGCAGAAATATCTACCTCTTGGAGCAGATAACCAGTTTTCACCAGCTTGAGGCTATGGTGGTCATGCCAGCTCATTGGGTCAACCAGAGTTCAGCTCAGGGTATTCCTTAAAAGTTGCCTATCTCCTGCTTTTCTCTGCACGCAATCCGCTTCCTCTCACTTTACATTTTCCCTTTTATTGACCATGCTTCCTTCACGCTCACCGGGTTGAGATGGTATCTCTGTACTTTTTTGTCAATTTATTCTTGATTTGTAGGGGATCGGTGTTATTTGCAATTATTCCAATATTCCCCACTCATAATATCAGAACCGAGGGAGGTCAGGCGCCCATCTGGATGGGCCCTTTGAGCCACCATATCTTCACAGTAAGGGACGCGGTGGCTCAGGGGCTAAGACGCTGAGCTTGTCGATCGAAAGGTTGGCAGTTCAGCGGTTCGAATCCCTAGTGCTGCGTATAACGGGCTCCCGTTACTTGTCCCAACTTCTGCCAACCTAGCAGTTTCAAAGCACATTTAAAAAATGCAAGTAGGAAAATAGGGACCACCTTTGGTGGGAAGGGAACAGCGTTCTATGCGCCTTTGGCATTGAGTCATGCCGGCCGCATGACCACGGAGACGTCTTCGGACAGCGGGGGCTCTTCAGCTTTGAAAGGGAGATGAGCACCGCCCCGCTAGAGTCAGGAACGACTAGCACATATGTGCGATGGGAACCTTTACCTTTATCTTCACAGTGCGTGTAGCCATGAGGCAAGCGAGAAACAAAACAGTTCTATAAATCTTTTCATTAAGACCCTTTTATATCTATTCTAAAAAAACAAAAGCCAGCAGAGAATATCCTTGCAAGCAAAATCTGGTTAAGGAAGGCAAGAGTGCTCCTATTAGTCAGAAATCAGCGGGGATATTGACTTCCCACGTCTCTGTTCCTCTTGCAAAAGTTATCTGAATGGCCGGTACATGCCCTAAAGTGCTGTGATATGCAGAAAAATTGAGGGTGAGATCTGAGGGGGGTCCCCCCCATGTATTTCTTGGTTGCGTTGGGGGGCGCACTTTCCACATGGATGCTGCATTCCTGCAGACTTGCGGCAAACGGCAATTTCTGACTGCCTTCAAAGGTGGTGGCTTCCTCCTGGAACACTTTTTGTGGGATACAGGAGGAGGAGCCAGTCTGTCCTTGGAGTTGTTGTCCTAGCTCTTATTGAGCCCAACGTTTTGTACAGTGCCCTGCTTAGTTGCAGAAAGTGATGGGAGGCAATCTGCGTACTGATAATTAAATTGATGGCTCCACAGCTTAAATTAGGATTGAAAAGGGGAATGGTGGTAAAACAGAATTGAAATTAGGCTTGGGGGAGAGAGTGCTGAATCTTAAATATCAAACTGAATAAAACGAGAGTTTGTAGCCATCTGTAATGCAAAGGAGAGCAACCAGGATGATTAGGGGACCAGAGACTAAAATATATGAAGAACGGTTGCAGGAACTGGGCCTGGCTAGTCTAGTGAAGAGGAGGACCAGGAGAGACGTGATAGCAGCCTTCCAATATTTGAAGGGCTGACACAGAGAGGAGGGGGGGTCAAACTATTTTCCAAACCACCGGAAGACCAGACAAGGAATAATGGATGGAAACTGACCAAGGAGAGATTCAAGCTAGAAATGAGGAGGAACTTTCTGACAGTGAGAACAATCAATCAATCCATGGAACAGAAGTTGCCTTCGGAAGTTGTGGGAGCTTCATCCCTTGAGACTTTCAAGAAAAGATTGGACTGCCATTTGTCAGAAATTGTGTAGGGTTTCCTGCTTGAGTGTGTGGGGGGGTTGGACTAGATGACCTACAAGGTCCCTTCCAACTCAGTTAATCTGTAGTGGTTTGAAGTATATTTTTCAAGATGGCAGTAGGACGATTTTCATTGAGAATCTTAAGTTTCCTTCCCCTGCCTTGATACTCTTCCCTGCACCAAAAAAGAGAAGGATAGAGATTTTTCCATTAAGACATTCATCCCCATATCAACTCCCAAGAAATTGCTTGGGCAGGTAATTGCGGTTTTAATCAGTGTTTCTCTCCTAGAGTCTTTGTATTGTGAGAGATGGGTGGCTAAATCGTTTAAATAACTCTGTGAGATGCACTCAGCTTTGGGAATCGGTAAAATGACAAGGTAATGAATATTCACAGTTTGACTTCCCTTGTAGGCAACCTGTGTGAATCTGCAATCCACTCCCCTCGATTTTCCATCCAGCTTGCTAAAGCCGCTGGCTTTCTTCTGTCTCCTGCCTGCTGTGTTTTCCTCCCTTTAGTTAACAACAGCAGGTGACTTTTGCCCACGTTCAATCCTCTGATCCTCTTGCAGCTCGCGGGTTGTGAGGCTCTGTTTTTGCCTGCCCGTATTTTCTTTAGAATCCACTCGTTTCAAATTTGTTGAGCCAAACAAATGCCCGTCAGCTTTCTAGTTCTGTTTCTCAACTCCAGGGTTACACGATCCCCGTGAAGCGATACACTTATCAGCTCAGTTGGGGAGGGGAAATCACATCGTGGAAATCCCAGCAAGAGATCTGAGAATTGGCCAGGTAGCTGTGTCTCAGACAAATAACCAAGCTGGGGCTTGTTCCTCTTGGCATTAAGACAGGGCACACTGCTTAACAGGATTTTTTTTTCTAACTCTAAATGAGCGTATGTAGACTAATTTGTAGCCTGGCTTTCCCCGAGATAGAACTGCTTATCGGACTTGCCATCTTCTCCTCCCTCTAGGTTGGCACTTACTGTGGGATTAAAACCTGCAAGTCATTTTGCGGGCTGTTTGCAAACAGGTACGGTCATGCACTGAACGAATGTTTGCGCTGCTGTGCGAAATATCAGGTGCTGCGTGAAAAGAAATCCATCCGGCAGGGCCCAGAGCATGCATTGTAGACAGACAGGTCCAAGGAAGGAGAGAGTGCAGCAATTAAACCTATCTGGATTGTTCTGAGGACGGAGCTCTGCCTCCGTGGTGTTGTGGTCCGCTGGGCGGCCTGCGGAGCTGGCAGCGGAGTCGGACAGTGAGGAGGCTGGGGAGGACTATGGGCCAGTCCTGGAGTCTGGGGAAAGCTCGGACGAGGGCTCTGCATCAGAGGCAGAGAGGGGGCCAGGGCCATCTGGGAGTTATGTGCTGCCTCTGGAGCCTCCAGAGTCGGACATCAACGAGGCAGAGGAACAGGGGGAGCCTGTTCCCAGTGCGTGCATGCGCAGAATTGCCAGAAGGCAAGAGCAGTTAAAACAAAAGGGACGACTCGGGAGTAGGGCTTGGAGATGATTGGCCCCTCCCATAAGACTTAAAAGAGGAGCAAAGGCACGTGAGCTTTTGCAGGAAGCAACACTGTTAATTCTGTGCAGTTTAAAGTCTGAAGCTCTATTTGATTCTGTGTTCCATGTGGCCTTGCAAAGCTAATTGCCAATTAGGTCTTTGGCAGCGTGTCAAGGGAGATAAAGGTGGGTGTTTATCAGCCTTATCCCGAAGGACTGTGGCAGACTTCTGTCAGACTCTTTACAAACTATTTGGGACTCATCTGTGAATGAACAGATTGAGAATGAACAGGCTGTGAATGAGCAGAATTCACAGCCGTTGAAATAAAAAGAGGGGCTTTGAGACTCATTGTGTGCTTTTACTGTATCAGGAAGCCTAAGTCAGAACACATGGGACCATGATAATTTCAGGCTGAGTTAAAACACGGAGCTTGCTCGTTGCATACGAGTACATAGGGATGTTCAGAGAGATTAATTCCCCACCCCCATTTTTGTAGTGCTCCATGGGAGGATCTTCTTGATCCCTTCGCACCCATCAAGGAAAGCGCCTTTTCTCTGTTGCACGTAAAACAACAGAAATCTAAACTTGAATATTCAGAAAGGCGAACCAAAACGAGCGAATATGGCTGGGAAATTGATGAAGAAATACGGCTGCCCGGTGAGCTCCTTTTACTTCCAAACTAGACTTTGTGGCTTAGACCTGCCGGTTTCCGTGGTAATATATATATATATTAAAAAACAGTAGTTAGATCATACTTCGGAGATCAAATTTCTAATTCCTTTGGAAATCGGATGAGGAGGAAGTCATGGCCACATTAGCAAAGGTTGCTGTCCTTTATAGAATAGAATAGAATAGCAGAGTTGGAAGGGACCTTGGAGGTCTTCTAGTCCAACCTCCTGCCTTGGCAGGAAATCCTACACCACTTCAGACAAATGGTTATCCAACATCTTCTTTAAAACTTCCAGTGTTGGAGCATTCACAACTTCTGGAGGCAAGTTGTTCCACGGATTAATTGTTCTCACTGCCAGGAAATTTCTCCTTAGTCCTAAATTGCTTCTCTCCTTGATTAGTTTCCACCCATTGCTTCTTGTCCTGCCCTCAGGTGCTTTGGAGAATAGCTTGACTCCCTCTTCTTTGTGGCAGCCCCTGAGATATTGGAACACTGCTATCATGTCTCCGTTCTTCATGTTTTAGCCTCCAGTCCCCTAATAATCTTTGTTGCTTCTCTCTGCACTCTTTCTAGAGTCTCCACATCCTTTTAACATTGTGGCGACCAAAACTGAATGCAGGATTCCAAGTGTGGCCTTACCAAGGCCTTATAAAGTGGTATTAACACTTTACGTGATCTTGATTCTATTTTTCTGTTTATGCAGCCTAGAACTGTGTTGGCCTTTTTGGCAGCTGCTGCACATTGCTGGCTCATATTTAAATAGTTGTCCACCTTATTATGTGGTGCATCGTACCTTGCTTTGGTCAGTCCCAAACCTTCTGTCCTTCATTAGCCATCTGAATTCTACTATTGGTATTTTCCCATTCCACACCGTTCATTTCTTCCAACTCACATTAACACATCGGAAAAGAATAAAAACATTTTATTTAAGCTAGAGAATTATTTTATGCCCAAACAAAAGTAAAATTCTTTTTTTAAAAAAAATAGGCATGTTTAATATTGAAACAGTTCTTTTTTCTTTTTTTTAAAAAAAAGTAATAAATATAAAAATAAATTAACATTAATAATGAAATATTGTTATGAAGGAAGAATAACTGTCCAGAAGTCAAGAGTGCATTTACGAAGCAGTTTGGAAGGAAGGGTGAATAAATAACAATAAGCTGACTTGCGGAAGAGTTGGTCTCTGGATTACTCTTGGCAAACCACCGTTAAGGTGAGGCTTGAGCAGAGTCTGTGTAAAGCCTCTTGGAAGTGCCAGATTAGGTTCATTCAAGAATAAGAGAGTAAAAAATATTGAAGAAAAACTCTTCGATGCCCAAAGAGCAGCATAAATTAAGAACAGAACATGCAACAGTCCTTCTAAATGTGCCTGGTGCTAATCGAATTAAAACTAAAGCCTAGCTTCTTATATAAGCTATAATTATAGACTCCTCCACTTTTAATGTCAAAGAAAAAGACCCTAGTGCCGTGATGGCGAATCTGTGGCATGCGGAACCACATCGGTGGGCACCTGAGCTTAGCTCTGGTGCCTGATTTTCGGGCCTTCTGGGCCCACCAGAAGTCGGGAAACAGGCTGTTTCCGGCCTCCAGAGGGCCTCCGGGGGTGGGTGAGGAAGGCCCGTTTTTCGCTCTCCCCAGGCTCCAGAGCCTTTCTAGGAGCCTGGGGAGGGCAAAAACAGCCTTCCCTACCCCCCCAGAGGCCGGAAATGAAGTCGGCAAAGGCAAACGGGCTGTTTCTGGCCTCCGGAGGGCCTCTGGGGGGGGGAGGCCGTTTTCGCCCTCCCCAGGCTCCTAGAAAGCCTCTGGGGCCTGGGGAGGGTGAAAAACGGGCCTACCGGGCCCACCGTGTCATTGTGTGCCAAAAGCGGGGGGGGGGGGAGTGCACGCGCGCATGCATATGGGGGTGTGGCACATAGAATTATGCGTGTGGGCACGCGTGCACTCCCCCGCTTTTGGCACGTAATGGCAAAAAGGTTAGCCATCACTGCCCTAGGATATTTGAATGTGAAAAGGAGGAGCAGGCTTTTGTTTTAGAAAAACAAACAAACTCAGGAAAGGAGTGTGGCACGCCGACGATCTCAAATTGCAGTCGTCAAGGATTTCGGAGGCATAATGGAGAAAGGAGATGGAAGAAGGGGTGTGTGGGAGCGGGAGGGGTTTATAAACATTCAGTAGCCCGAGGGTCTTTCCAGGCAAGACTCGTCAGGCTTGGCAGGTTTGAGGAAGTAAGGCACCATCCTGGACACTTCATGAAATGGCACACTGGCGATTTCAACCGATTCATCAGAAAAACAGGCAATAAATACGAGGCTGTGAAGCGAGGGGGGGCACTTAAACTGCCGGCATCTTTGACGAGGAGAGGTCAACGTCGATGCTCCACTTCAAGTATATACCAGGAAGTCTTGTTTTGCGAATGGTTCTAGGCTGAGCAAGCAAAGAACGGGTAGCCGCCGAGGGGCAACTGAGCTACCCATACCGGATACCATTTCTCCGGCTCAAATTGGAATGCCAATGGTGGACACTTGTTCTTTCAGTCCTAGAAGGCTGTAGGCAATTCGCTTCTGGTGTCCTGGTAGACGCACGCCAATTCTCTTGATGTCCCTGGGGACGTGAAGAAGAGACGAAAAGAATTAGTGGGGAATCTTGCTGTTTCAGAGACATTAGGTAGCTTCGGCTTCTTTCCTTTAAAATAGCCAACCGCAATATGTAATAATTGGGGTGGGTTTTTTTTGTTTTTAGTATATTATAGCCTCTGTGCAGTGGGATTGTAAACTCCCTTACAGAGATCTCAAAAGGCCAGATATCCCGCTGCATTTAATAAGCCTCTCTTGCTTTTCTGGCGGCATAAAATGACTTAATTATAGGGTAGGTCTTTGGAGCCCTTCGCTCCTAAGAAGACAGCGGGCAGAGCAAATGGAATTTGCTGTACTGCATATTTTTGGGGGGAGGGGTGAGGAGTGGGGAGAGAGTCATAGTTTTATCCTCCTTTATTGCGAACGCATGACATTCTCGTACATAGCCACCTCTGAGCGAATTTGATAAAGGCAAATGAAATATAAACTCATCAGGGAAGGGAACACAAATGGAAAAACGAAGCGTGCAAATGCGTAATTTTCCACCTTTGGGACTTCCATGCGAACCAAGAAAGAAAAATGGCATTAAGTGTCCCCGGAATGGGTTTGTTAAGAAAGGTATCGTATTCCATCTACGCATAACTTTTGCACAATGTGCATTTCCTACTTCTTGCTAAAAGGTTATCATTAATGGGTGAGAGAAGGTCTAGTTTTCTGTTTGAAAAGCAGGGCAAAGGGGATGTCCTTAGGAGGATGCTAAGACAAATCTTTTAGAAGAATGATGTACTGAATTTTTTGGACTAGAAGACGCACTTTTTTGTCTCCCATAAAGGGGTGAAAATTTCTGTGCATCTTATAGATCAAATATTGCCGAAGCCCCGCCCACCCGCCGGCCGGTTTTTTTTGTCTCCCCATGCTCCATTTTCGGGCCTTTTTCGGCCCATTTTTGGGGCTTTTTTCGGCCCGCTCTCAAGGCTTTTTTTTTTTTGGCCAATTTTGTTGGGAAAAACTGCCTTTAAAAAGCCTTTAAATTGGGCCGAAAAAAGCCTTGAAAATGGGCCAAAAAAGCTTCGAAAACGGGCTGAAAAAAGCATCAAAAATGTGCCAAAAAGCCTCCAAAAGGGGCTGAAAAAAGCCTCAAAATGGGCCGTAAAAGCCTAGAAAAAAAGCCACACTCACTCGTTGGTCATCTGCACCACCTTCTCAATGACGTTATACCCAGCCTCTAGGAAGTGCTCTGTGTACTGGTGCATTTTGATGGACTCCAGCCACTCTGCCACAGTTCGGAAAGGAACCCCCTCTGAGCCGCTGGTGCTGGGTAAACGGATGGAAATCCTTCAAAGACGACAAAAAAAAAAAAAAAAAAAAAAAAGGCCCGCAGCTCTTTAGAACCAAATAATTTCTAAAATAGGGCTGGGGATTTGGGGAACTAAACGTGGCATTCTTATTTCTGGGCCTGTTCTTACATACATTCTTCTAGGTCAGGGGTCGGCAATCTTAAACCAGGGGTGAAATCCAGCAGGTTCTGACAGGTTCTGGAGAGCTGGTAGCGGAAATTTTGAGCAGTTCGGAGAACCGGCAAATACCACCTCTGGCTGGCCCCAGAGTGGGACGGTAATGGAGATTTTGCAATATCCTTCTCCCAGGAGTGGGGAGGGAATGGGGATTTTGCAATATCCTTCCCCTGCCACGCCCACCGAGCCACACCCTCAGAACCGGTAGTAAAAAAATTTGAATTTCATCACTGCTTTAAACCCTCAAAGAGCCACAAAGGTCCTAACGGGAAGCCCCCCGTTCAATTCTGGAGCCAACCAGAAGTCCGGTTCCCTCACCATAGAGTTTCTTCCTAGTGCGGTGTCCTTTTTCCTCTACCTGTCCTAACCAAAAGCCCTATCAATTGTGGAGCCGACCGGAAAACCCGCCCCTTGCCATAAAGTCTCCTCCTGGCACGCCATGCTTCCCCCCCCCCAACCAGAAGCTCAGGGGTGAAATCCAGCAGGTTCTGACAGGTTCTGGAGAACCGGTAGCGGAAATTTTGAGTAGTTCCGAGAACCGGCAAATACCACCTCTGGCTGGCCCCAGAGTGGGGTGGGAATGGAGGTTTTGCAATATCCTTCCCCCTGGAATGGGGAGGGAATGGGGATTTTGCAGTATCCTTCCCTTGCCATGCTCACCAAGCCACACCATGCCCACCAAGCCACACCCACAGAACCGGTAGTAAAAAAATTTGGATTTCACCACTGCGGAAGCTCCTCTCAAAATTGTGGTGCTGACCAGCAACAGTGAGCCGCAGCAGAGGGATGAAAGAACCACATGCGGCTCCAGAGCCACGGGTTGCTGACTCCCTTAATCTAGGTCAGGAGCCAGGGTCCAAAAGCATAGACGAAGATTCCGAAACTGCAAGAAAGGTACAAGGATTCGAGAGCAAGACTTACCGAGGGTCAAACTCTG